>NW_017306966.1:874069-883171 GCF_000935625.1 Nanorana parkeri
TTTTGAGAAATGGATCCACGTGTCCCACCTTTTATGGAATAAAGTTTCAGAATTCAACCTATATGAAATGGAACGTTCATATCTACAGTTTGAGGACACTCTATGGACGATATCCGACATAGTTGGAATATGTGGAGTTCGCCAATTTCGTGCAATTAGGGTCCTAGTTGAAAATAGAATATGCATGACAACTGATCTGTATTCTTGCGGATATTCGTCCATAGAGACACTCAAGAGCACCTTTTCAGGTGATAGCGGGAAATCAAGTTTTGTAACATCCTTGCCTCGTTCCGTTTGTTATGGTGAATGGGGTAGACAGCATATTGGAAGAATACACTTGGGCTGTTGGATTATTATACAATGCAAGAATTGCAGAGAGAATACCTCCACTCACACCAAAGTGTTTTAATACCGAAGACATGTAACCCCAGTGAATACGGTCGAATGCCTTCTCTGCATCCACAGCTAGAAGCAGGGAAGGCATTTTCCGCACCTCCACAAACCTAATGAGATTAAACATCCTCCTAGTTGATGTTGGATTTCTAATTGAAGAGGTCTCTTTTCTTTGGTCACTCTAAACATGTTTTATGTCTTCAAATAAACCCAATTGCAACTGGTTCTCTTTAAGCCGCTCTGCTGCTCTAGAAGGTAATAAAAGTTTGATAGTGACTACCCTAAATCTCTTATCACTTCTGATCTTATCAAATCTTCTCTGCACAAACTCTTGAACTCTTGAAAATAAAACAGCAATCTGGGCTCCTATATCCATCCAAGGTATAGTTGCACAGCTGTTGTGGAAGGACAGGGGTCTTCACTAAGCTACCTAATTAGTCCAGTGAAATGACAACATGGTAAAACAGTGAAGCCACTTGAAAAGCAGATAGACATGAGATGTCAGAGAGAATAGCTCTGTTATGTTAGGTTTACTAACATTTTACTTAGATGCTTTTTACAAAGCTGCTTGTATCAAAATACCTTGTCATGGTGCCATCTATGAACTATTTGATAAGACTGAGTGGTAATTGTGTTCCAGTGACTAGTTCGTAACACCTTCTGGCTGTTAGTATAATTTCGGCTTTTTAAAGTGACACTAAACTCAGGAATTAAATCTTAAAAATGCATTCATGCACCTTAACTATTTACAAAAATATAGCCTATTTATGCAACATTTAGCTTCCAGAGGGTGACTACTTTTGTTCCCCATAGTCCCTGTCTGTGTTGTAAAGTAATCACTACTCCAAACTCTCTCCTGTGATGGACTACGATCTCACGTTTAGTTTACCAATTTGTATGGAGCCTGAAGTCCATCACAGGAGTAAGCTTGGAGTGATGGCTACTTTACAACACATACAGAGATCATGGGGAACAAAAGTAGCCACCCTCTACAAGGAAGAAAAGTGTCAGCACCAATTCAGAGATGATTTGAGGATCTACAGCTAAATAATGCACAAATGAGCAATATTTTTGTTAATAGTTAAGGTGCTTGAATGCATTTTTAATATTTAAGTTTTGGGTTTAGTGTCACATTAAAGAGCCATAATTATACTAATAGCCTAAAGGTGTTACAAGCTAATCACTGGAACACAATTACACTATCCAAAATAGTTATTTTTACCTTTATGAAATGCAAAAGTCTATTTACCAGTGGCATTTTAGCCAAAAAAACAAGCTCTAAGGGACCGAAATACCATTTTATTGACTCCATCAATTAAGATAACACTAGAAAACCAACGCATTTTGGGGGCTCAACAACCCCCTTTCATCAGGACGTAAGCAATTCCTTGCACACAATCAAAAGGACTCTAACTCAGGAGGTGTATCAAAGACATTTCAGGCAGCTTTGCAGTCAGAGTTTTCTAAGGCAGGGCATCTACAGTAAACCACACCTCTCATCTTGATTGAGTTTTATATACTTCTCCATCCCTCATTTCCTTCAGTAAAAATATAACAATATAAAATAGTTAGAACAATGTGCAATTAAACCATGTATACTGAAGATATCACAATTTAAAATGTTTTTTTCTTTGCTTAAAGCCCATCTCTAGGCAAATATTGTCCAGTGTTAATTTCGTTGACTAATATTTTTCGTCATAGTTGTTGTCAACAACACTTTTTCAGTGACTAAAACTAGACTAAGACTAAATAAAAACTAAGTTATGATGACTAAAACTATAATGAATATACAGGTGATACTCGAATAATTAGAATATCGTGCAAAAGTAATTGCAGTAAGTTCTGCAAAAGGGGCCCAAACCAAGTACTGAGTACATATGCATGCTTGTACTTTTCAGAGGTCCGATATTGTTCTATGTACAATCCTTGTTTTATTGATTGCATGTAATAATCTACTTTTTTGAGGTTGTGGATTTGGGGTTCTTGGGGTTTTCATGAGCTGTAAGCTGGAGAAAGTACAGCGAAGGGCAACTAAACTCATAAGAGGCATGGAGGAGCTCAGCTATGAGGAAAGATTAACTGACCTGAATTTGTTGTCTCTGGAGAAGAGGCGAGTAAGGCAAGACATGATCACTATATATACATACATAAATGGTCCATATAGTGAGCTTGGTGCCAAATTATTCACTTTAAGGTCACTGCAAAGGACAAGGGGACTGTTTGCGTCTGGAGGAAAATAATGGCTATTTATTTCCTCCCCGATGTCATTAATGAATAGGTTGAACAGTATCGGACCCAGCACAGATCCTTGAGGCACAAGGATCTGTGCTCAAGACTCCCCCAGGACCTAGTTATAGCTAGCTCAGTTAATTGTTTTAAAAAAATCTTGATGTATTCCTAAATGCACAGAATATTACTGGATATTAAGTTATTATAGGTATATTCGGCATCAGAGATTGTTGATCCAGGGAATATCTGATTGCCTTATGGGATCAGGAAGGAATTTTTTCCCCTGTTGGAGCAAATTGAACCATGCTTTATAGGGTTTTTTTTGCCTTCCTCTGGATCAACAGGGGGTAACTGTGGGCATAGCATTCTGTTTAGGCTTTTCTTTTTTCTTCTTTTATTTTTTTTCATATCTCTATAGGTTGAACTCGATGGACATGTGTCTTTTTTCAACCTGACTAACTATGTAACTATGACACTGTGACACTGTGATATCATAATGCTTCCGCTGGAGTCTTCAGGACTTGTGGAGACCCCGCCAATGGACATATCATACAATGGAAAATTATTTAAATAAACAATGGGTAGTGTCCATGCTATTTGGGATTGTAATTTTTTTACTTTAAATCTGCTTGATTGGCTAGACAGGGGAAGAAAAAACATAGTGGGAGTGGGTTCCTGGCCAGACTTTAGCTTTAAATAGGACTGTCCTTGTTATTATGGTTTATTGAAGATAATGAGCTATACCGCCTTTAACATTTTTACATGCTTGCAATTCCTTATTCATAAAATTTAATATAGAGATTTGTAGATTAGCCACTAGAAGGAGCTCTCGGAGGCTCAGCATAATTTCTCTTAACAACAGATAGAATAAGATATCAGCCAAAGGGAGTGTGTATTGTTTTCAATGAGTTGGTTGACTTACATATTGGTAGACTGACATTATGAGAAGTAGCAAGAAAGCACCATATTGTGAAGCACTGCAAAGGAGGAAGAATAGACTGCATATGTGATAAGTGAATAAAGCTGTCAACATTTACACATATAATTAAACACGATCAAAAGAACAAATCTTTTATATTTACAACATATTTATAAGATAATTTCTATGAAGTGGCTCTCCTTCAAATGTTTGCAATGTTTGCAATAAATGCATTTATACAGGTAATAAATGTATTGTTTAATAAATAACAGTACATGGGTGGAAAATTGGCTGCAAGAATGGATCCAGGGGGTAGTGATAAATGGGTAATTTGTCAATTGGACAAGGGTGGGGAGTGGGGTGCCCCAGGGTTCAGTCCTGGGACCAATCCTGTTCATCTTATTCATCAACGACATAGCGATTAGACTAAATAGCTCAGTTTGAATTTTTGCGGATGATACTAAGCTCTGCAGAGCAGTAAATTCTGAGCAAGAGATATTCGCACTACAACAGGACCTAATCAAGATTGAGGCATGGGCTACAGGATGGCAAATGCGATTTAATGTTGAAAATGTAAGGTTATGCACATGGGAGTAAAGAACATGTGCGCAAACTACTGCTTGGGGTGCTACATTAAAGAAGTTAGAAAAGAAAAAGACCTGGGGGTGCTCATAGATCACAGATTTGCCAATAGTAAGCAATGCCAAGCAGCAGCCAGTAAAGCTAACAAGATACTGGTGTGTATTAAAAGAGGAATTGTAGCAGGGGATCAAACTTTATAAATCACTGGTTCGGCCTCATCTTGAGTATGCGGTACAGTTCTGGTCGCCGACTCTCAGTTGGGATGTCCTGGAACTGGAGAAAGTTCAGAGAAGGGCTACAAAATTAATTAAAGGGATTGAAGGCCTGAGTTATGAAGACCGCATTCAAAATCTAAACTCATTCACCTTAGGAAAGAGGCGATTACGAGGGTACCTTATTGCAATCTTCAAAATCAGCAATGGGGACCCCAATAATAGGAACAAACTCTTTAATCCCAAAACTGTATTGAGAACCCGGGGACACAACAGGAGATTAGAAGGGAGGGGGTTCAATCTTAGAATTTGCAAGGGGTATTTCACTGTGAGAGTGGTGAATGTTTGGAATTCACTACCACAGGTGGTGGTATCTGGGGATAAAATTCAAGAAACTTCTGCTTGAGTTTCTTCTTTCACAGAATCTCCATCATATGGGGAGCCAGATAAATACACACGCACGCACTCACTCACATACATAAGTTGAACTGTATGGACCTTGGTTTTTTTTCAGCCTTACATACTATACTATGCTAACAGAGATTATCCCAGACTTTACAGCCTGGAGGAAACCTCTTAGGGAACCTTCACTTACAGCTATTATATCTACAGCTCATTGTATATTAATGTGATCTGTATGTTGTAGATATAAAAACAAAAAGTGTGTAATACTCTGGGGAATTAATCTTTTTTTTTTTATTCAAAAACATTATTTAACAAAATCGCAGAAACAATAAACAAAGCATCTAAATTAGGACAATATAGAAACAGATTAAGGCAATCAGGGAGGACAAATGTAAAAAGGTAAGAAGCGAACAAGATCACCAGTCAGATATCACATACTTAAACATTGTAGCAAATAACCAACGCCCATTAAGAGAGCTAATAGAAGTAGCACAGTTGGGGCTTTGAGAAAGAGCGGAAAATGCAAATGACAGTGCTCAAACAATAGAAGGCTAAGACTTAGTAGCAAGGAAAGCACAGATGGGACATGAAACCAAAAAGTACAATGTGAAAAAGAAGAGAAGATAAAGAAGAAGAGGCGAGAGCCAAAGAGAAAGAAATAATCCAGCTTCCCCAAGATACCATCAGGGGTTCATACAGGGGGCAAAAGGCAGATCAGAGCACGTTAAAGACAGGGTATTCAGGAAGAGGGGGGAAACTCCCCCACCAGGATTAGAGTATAACACAGGAAGCATGGTTCACGGATATTCATCCGATTCCATAAAGAGCCAAGGCCTCCAGGTAGAATAAAATAAATCTTCTGTATTGTGTAACGTGGAAGTCAGGTCTTCCATTTGACACACGTCGTTAACTTTAGAATACCACAATTGTAGGGAAGGAGGTTGCGTTTGACCCCAGAGGAGGGGAATGCATGCCCTGGCTGATTTGAAGAGATGTTTAGAAAGTGAAGTTCTATATTTAACCCTGGAGGTAGAGGTCATGTGTAGTAAAAATCCTCACAGGGATGCATTCCAGGGCTCCAATAACCAATTTATTGATGGTATCCTGCATCGAGCCGCAGAAGGATCGCAACTTAGAACAGGTCCAAAAGATATGAAGCATCGAAGCCTCCTCCTCACCGCACCTCCAACACGAGGAAGGGATCGAACCCTCTGATGAAACATTTGTGGGCCTCCCAAACCAGGCAGGGGTTAGAGATGGTTTCAACATTTACAGAATAGAAAGCTTAGGGTCCCCCAGGGTCTTTCAGTAGGGATTCATTGAGCCCCCACGAAGTTCTATTCGAAGTGGGTCGAAGAAGATCAATAATGAGATGTACTGGGGTGTGGTAAAAAATCAGTATGTTTCCAATGGAGGCCGACACAACCTGCGGTAAGTCCTTGTGTTGAACAAAAGGGTAGTCTATCCTAGAATATGACTGATGTATAGAGGAAAAGTAGGTATAATCTTTACTAGTGAGATGAAGAAAAGGCCATGCGTCCACTAATCGCAGTTGCTGAAGGGCCATTTTAACCTTACGAAGGTACAGAAAAGAAAGGTGAGAAACACCCCTAAAGGTATCTACCAGGGGGTTAAGGGCAAAGTTGAAATCCCCACCAAGGGGATTCGATTGTCGCTCTGGAAAATTAAGCACACATACAATATGAGAAGTCAATCGTAAGGACCCATACTCACTACCTACCGATCCAGGGGAGCTGGAAACAAGAAACACAAGAATAGAAAAAGGGAGGAAGAGAGAGAAAGGGCAGAGCAGAGACAGAAAAGGAGGAAACAAAGAGAGAAGATTGGCTAATGAGAGGAAAGACCTTAAAGAGAAGGAGGAATAGAAGCAAAAGAGGATCATGCAAACTCAGAGCCGATCACAATCAAGTATAAGAGTAAACACCTTGAAACACTACGCAGTTTGAGGTATGACCTTCGTGGGGGGTAGCACAAAATAAAGCAACAAGCACAGGAAGCAAAAAGAAGGATGGAGATGTGTTGATGGGGACATGGGTAATCATCAAGGGTGCATGCGAGTAGAGGGAAATTAGGACAACTAAGAAACACTTTGTAAATAGCAATCTTAAACCTCCAGTCTAGGCTTGTCACAGTATCTATTCCTTCACAGTGAAAAAGTGCTCCCGCCGAGGACATCTCGGGAAACATCCGGATTCTGGGAGCATAGGCCCTGGACACGGTGGACACAGTCCAAAAGTAATTTGGAATCTGGCAACTTACCCAGATACTTATTCAGGATAGCAGTCACTGTCGAGGTGAGATCAGCACCAGCTGTAGCTTCAGGAGTACCCTTTAGCCGTAAATTGTTGCGCCTGTTGTGGTTATCACCATCATCTATTTTGAGGTGCATGATGGTGAGCTGTCGTCTAGTAGCTGTATGTGCAGCCTCCAAAGCGTCCATTCTCTCCAGCAGAAAAGTGGTAGATGCCTCCACGCCTGTCACCCGGCAATCCAAAGCAGAGACATGTGTTTTGATTCCTTGAACCTCCTGGCGGAGGGCCGACACACTCCTTGGGGCCATATCCTCCAAATCCTGCTTTCTGGTACGCTGGGGCAGAATCGATCTCCAATCCCTGTCCCCAGACTGACTCGCCTCAGAGCCATCATCACTTCCCGATGAGGGAAGTCTGCTGGTGGAATAAGGGGAGTAGGAATCGGCAACTGTGGGGGACTGGGGTTGTGGGCAGGGAGGTCCACAGGTAGACGGTGGGACCGGCTGTGCTTCTTATAAGAGGAGGCCCGTGTGCTGAGAAAAATGGAGGTGCCATATTGGATGAGTGGGCTGCTTCCCGGGAGTGTTCATCAGGTAAGAAGAAGCTGCGTAGATCCGCCTGTCAGTGATCGCGGGTGAGTCCCTGCATTCCTCTCTCTTTTGAGATGGAGACCATGGCTGACACTGCGGCCCGGACAACACAGAGCTCTTGTGAAAAGCGTCTTCAAGCTGCCATATTTAGGACACACACCCCTCTTTGCAACTGTTTTAACATAAATTGATGACTAAAAAAGAAAACTATTCCCCAACATTTTTTATTTCTCTGTAGGCTATCCTGTAGAGCATATGCCTTACCACTACCTGTAGTCCCCACATCCCTTAAACTGGATTACAATTACCACAACATTTCCTCCAAGAGCATACTCTTGCTAATATTATATTAAAAGTTGTGGAAAGCAGTAAAGAAAATGGCAAGACTTGCTAGATTTAATTTACTTATGGTGTAAAAAAACAACTGTTTTATATCGCTTTTTTAATCTCTGTAAAGAAAATTACTTTTAGAAATAATTATTTAATACAGGGTAAACTCTTGACACAGATGGAACAGAACATTATGGGTTTTCTAAAAATACAGCAGAAGTTGTTTGACTTCAAACCCACACTCTGATTAAAACCTCATATAATCCTATATGTGTGTGCAAATTTGAGCATTTAGCTCTATAAAAAAAACAACGGGTTTTTTCAGTAAAGCAGCTAAAGATATCCTGTAAAATCTGAAAAGCAGTCTATAGCTCCACCTGATGGCTGGGAAAGAAATATGAACTCAAACTATGGCATAGGGGTCTATTCACAAAGCTGCCGAGAACTCAACTAATTTTTTTTTTAATGTGTTTTTTTTTGTCCTGATCATAATAAATAAAAAATGAAAATATAAAGAAAAACTGCAGCCATGTTTATTTAAATTTTTAGCATCTGTTTGCCTTGTTTTTGTGGTTAGTGTTTCCCCTCACTTCCCCATTAGGACAGGAAACTATGGCAAATCTTTTTTTTTGTTTTAAAAAAGTTTTTATTCGTTTTCATAAAATGTATAGAATTTCAACTGAAGTATGAACATGATATTATAAGAAAAAAACAGCATTATAAATCAAAGTCAAATGTATCATCTACTAGTAAACACAAAGGTAAAAGATGATATCAAATAGAATCATCTATTTGATAGTACATAGGGGATAGTACATAGTGGCATAGTACAGATAAAAACTGAAGGAAATACATGTGAGAAACAAGAAATATTAAAACGAAAAGAATACTATGAATTGAACCAATACCGATACTAGTATCAGTATCGGTGCTGATCCCCAGCATTTGGGTGAGTACCCGTACTCAACCAAATGCTCCCGATACTTATCCCGATACAGAATTTCCCATGTCAGGAAGCGCGGCGGCGAGCCATTACATACCGCGCGGCTACCTGATTGGCCAGGAAGCCGGCTTCATGTTTCCTCATCACCAGGGAGCATGAAGCTGGCTTCCTGGCCAATCAGGAAGACGGGGGGGGGGTAATGACTCACCCCCCACCCCCCCGAGTT
>NW_017306966.1:884089-893698 GCF_000935625.1 Nanorana parkeri
CCCCCCCGAGTTCCTGATTGGCCCGAAAGCTCCATGCTCCCTCGTCACTTGGTGGTGAGGAAGCATGTCTCCGCCTCAGCCCAGCCCAGCGCTCGCCACACCTCCGCCACTGTACCTGCGCACAGCCTTGCACCACCTCCATAAAGGACCTAGGAGGAGGAGGGAGAATCGGCTCACATTTGGCTGAGAGCAGCAGCAGAGGCAGCGGCTTGATCGATGGGGTATCTGCCCAATCAGGAAGCTGGGTGATGACTCCTTAACTTCCCCCCAGCTTCCTGATTGACCAGAAAGCCGGCTCCATGCTTCCTTGTCACCTAGTGATGAGGGAGCATGGAGCCGGCTCCCCGGCCAATCAGGAAGCCAGGTGGAATGTAATGATCCGCTGCCCGGCTTCCTGATTGGTCGGGAAGCTGGCCAATCAGGAAGCTGGGTGGTGAGGTGGCTTTCTGGCTAATTAGGTACTCGGGCGGCGAGTCATTACACGTCGCCTGGCTCCCTTAACGGGACTTCCGGTATTGGTATTCTGTATCGGCGAGTGCCAAAGAAAAAATATTGGTATTCGTACTTGATACCTGAAAAAACGGTATTGGTGCATCCTTACTAAGAATGCTAGACTACGAAGAATGCTAAGGAAAGGAAGAGAGGGAAAGAGAAAAAGAGATAAAGGACAAGGGAGCTTGACAAAGAGAAAGAAAGTGTACTTGCTACTCTTCCCATTGGTGAATACAGGAGATAAGATAATAACACCATTCTCACAAGGTAACCAACTGACCGTCAAAAGACTGAGGCAAACAGTGATGTGTCCCCATCAATACAGCAATTATTATATAGACCTTAAGCCGAAAGTCTTGTACCATGGGGCACGTCCACCACACATGCAAAAAGGTTCCCACTTCTAAACATCTTCGAAAACACTTGCCATCATGACCTGAGACAAAGGGGGGGATTTATCAACACTGGAGCAGACAAAAACGGGAGCAGTTGCCCATGGCAACCAAACCGCTTCTCTCTTCACTTTAGATTAAGATTTGAAAATGACACAGAGATACTGATTGGTTGCCATGAACAGCTGCTCCCAATTTTGTCTGCTCCAGTTTTGATAAATTCCCCTCAAAATGTTTCTTATGGCTTGGAACCAAATAGCAGCGAAAGATCACTTTATAATTAGTCTTTGGCGCCAAAGCGTTTCTGGAGCTGGATTTAGTAGAATACCACATTTGGATTTATGGCAATTCAGTTTAATAGGAACACAGACTGCTACAAAACATTTTTATTATGTAAAATAAGAAAGGATTAGGACCTCTGTGTAGTCAAATCTCCCAAAACTGGGTCACAAACACAGTAAAAAAAAAAAAAACCTAACAGGAGTATTTACTCTTACCAAATCTATTCAAACTAAAAAAGAAGGCTGGAAAAACACTAATGTATTTTGGCTGTTTCCTACATTTTAAAACCTGTCTTCCGTAGCTTTTTCTTGTTCCCAATGATCACAATTATTTCTGTATTATGTTCAGTTCTGCAAAATGTGTCACAATTTTACATGTTTGTACTGAAATTATCAGCCTTTCTATAAGAACATGTGTTTCAGCTTTATTTGTTCTTCAGGATCTACATTTTTAAACAGCATAAGCTTTGTGTAAATGACTTGTGAATTGCATTATCCATTAAATATCAAATTTCACAAGCTTTTAAATAGTTTAAAAAAAAGATACCAAGCATATTCCTGTAAATGATGGGAAACTGTTTAAAGATTACACAAACTTACAGCTCTGTGGGTCAAGCAATGACCCTACACAGCGCGGGAAAATACTTCACACTACAAAATGAGGAGCTAGAGGACGGGCTTCAGTCATTCCCATGTGTTGTGTTCACGGTATGTACTGCCAGATACTGAAAAGGTCAGTGGGGTCTGTTATGGAAATATTGCATTATTGCTGAAGGATATTAAAGAAAATGTGGCAGCATGTACTGAAACTGTACCCGCTGACACTGAGGATAGATAGCTACATGATAAGATATCAAGAATATCATAATATACTAATTAGTCAAATATACATGCATGTCACAACTGGGCTAAGACAAGAATTTACATGTTCAATATCAAAGTCTAACTATGGACCTGAGAGGACGAGGGAGAATTTCCATGGCTTCCTCTCACTGGGACACCCGTACACCACCCTCACTTGCTTGTCACTGCTGAGGCATCAAGATCGATGGCCTCAGTTTTTTAGTTTTTTTTTTGATTGGACAGCTTGGACCAATGGTGATTAGCCATTGGTCCAAACCATCCACACAGCTAACGTCTTTAACAAAGAGTAGAGGCTGTGACAGCTCTTGCCTCACTAGTTAGGTTACACAAGCAGTGGGGAAGTCCGCTGCTGTGTAACCTAACCAACTGTCAAAAGCCGAAGGCAGCAATGCCTGTAATTAACAGGCAGCGCTCCATCCATGACAGGTTACACAGTGGGGAGGATTTCCCTGCTGTGTAACCTGTTGCAAGCTGATCTGAATGGAGAAAAAGCTGACAGCTTCAGACTTTAAGCTGACAGCATTTTCCTCCCTAATACTAGGTGAGACTCTGCCTCACCTGCCTCCCCTGACCGCACGTCCTTGGTGGATGGCAATAAAAACCTGATGCAAACTCAAACCTTTACCCGGTTTATCCAAAGTGAAATAAATGTTTTGCCTAGACTTGTATTTTTATACTGCTGGTCCTGATGTGATGATGTCAGACTACCTATGACCAACTGAACAGTGAAGAGAAATGGCTTCAGGGGACTGGTCATCCAGCTGGGAAGCAACCAGCAGGAGCAAGGTATAAGCTAAACAAGAACTCAGGGCGGGGAAAACAATTCTTAACCCTTGCAGTGCTTGTTTGTGCCTAAGTTAAAAAAAAAGTTATACTCACCTGATCATTGGAGCCGGCCTGCTCTTCAATGATCTGGTCCCCTCTACCTCCCTCCACTGCAGTGGTCTAAGGATCCTCAAGTCATCACATTCTATATACTGTGTATAGGATGTGAGGACACTGTAGGACATACCATCAGTGGAGGAGAAGACAGGCTGGAGGGAGTGCTGTAACAGCTGGCTGGATCTGAGGTTAGGGTGAGTATAACTTTCATTAACGGTAGTCTGTATGAATGATCGTTCTCGTTTCCGTTTATTTTTCATTTCGTTGCAGCAAAGGGACATTTAAAAAAAGAAAATCCACAAACGAAAATTCGTACAGACTACCGCTAACGAATTTGGTCCAAAATTAAATTTTAGGAAATTCGGATTTGTCTTCATTCGTCATTTCTGTTATACGGAACTTCGGATATATCCGAATAACGAAAATGTGTCCGAAAAAAGAAAACGCGTCAGCCTAGGCTTACAGTGGACGGTGCCGACAGTTTTGTGACTGGCGGCGGTTATGACTTATGCCAGAGAGGAGAGCTTTTTGAATTGATATTGTGATGCTCCTATAAGCTTCTGTGCATCTAGGCATTATAAACAGTGCTTTTGTGAGTACATTCACCTATGTTATTTCATGTTTGAATAAATGTTCTACAAACGAAAGGGGCGCTCTGTGTTTTTATGTTTTTAAAAAAATGACTTACTTATAGCTAGAGAAAAGATTAGAGAAATGTTTCTCTTGCCACTGGCTAACAAGATCTACCTAATTTTCTGACCCCCACTGGAACAATAGCAACTAAAATCTGATAGACACTTTCCCTTTCTCTTTTTTTTATGAATGTGCCGTAATAGCAGTCTGTTTGGATTGCAAACCACATTTTTCACCAAGAGTAGAAATGTTCTCTCAGACTAATATAGAAAAAGAAAACCAAATTATTCAATACTTCTGGCATCAGTGCTAAAGGTTTGCCCCATTTTCACAAACCTGAGATTTTGATAAATAACCTTTAAGTGGACTGTATTTGAATTTAAATGCGATCACAGTATAAAGGCTACTGGAGCCTAGAAAACCTTGTGTCAAATCAGTGGGGTGCCTATATGCTAGATCCATCTAAGCCAATAATTGTCTCTCTGCCATAGACCCCCAGTGTGAGAGGTAGTGCTTAACCCTGCAGGCACTCGGTATGAATTTATACATCCTTTACCTTTTCCCTGCGCCTCCCCTGGGCTATGAAAAAAAATCATAGCCCAGTGGACTTTCAGCACATAAATGGTTAAATAAAAGCCGGGATCTCGGCTGGATTGAAAAAAGATGGGATAAAAATATGCAACTGATATTCTCTTGGCGTCCAGAGTAGTTCCACATCCAAGCAAATAAATTCCTCTATTTATAGCCTGAGAAGGCATCTTTATTTAAAAAATGCCACTGCATTCTCCTCTATGAGAAACGACCCCTTCCTTATTTGCAATATGGTTCTGTAAACAGTGAGACTTCTCAGAGGAAATTCTTCCCACACCATAGAAACAAATAGATTAAATTATGAGGCATATTTATCAAGCTGTAAGAAAACAGTCGTTTTGTTTCTGAACTTTGGTGGAACTTCGCTAGGCTTTGATCAGGGTGTTTGAGGTAATTTATCGAATGTCAAGATTTCTGCCAGTCGAGTTCTGAGAAGAAAATGGAAAAAAGTTTCAATATGGCACCATATAGTAAAATATGTTATTATAGAAACATTAAAGGGGTCTATTTATAAACAATTCATAGAGTCATCCACCCTGTGAAACTCTGAACATTGTTCTGTGCGAATCGATACTATTATCCCCTACGTTATGTGATAACAATAAAGTTAAAGTGACACTAAACTAAGGATATAAATCTTAAATATGAACTCCTTATTAACTATTAACAAAAATGTATCTTATTTGTGTATCACTCAGCTGTAGATCCTCAAATCATCTCTGAATTGGTGCTGACACTGTCCTTCCTTCTTGAGGGAGGCTCCGTTTCTTTCCCATGGTCCCTGTGTTTGTTGTAAAGTAGCCACCGCTCCAAGCTCGCTTGTATTTAGATTGTAGTCCATCACAGGAGCAGGCATAGACTTGAACGCCTTTTTAAGATTTATCTCCTGAGTTTAGTGTCACTTTCAATGAAAAAAGTAAAACAGCAACAAAATAAATAACAAAAAAACATTTTAACCCCCTTTCCCCCACGTCCATGCACAAACTAAATACCTGCTGGGTATGTACGAAAACAGCCACACGGTAGGTATTACCACACATGCCAGAGAGAGAGAGAGCAATAATTCTTGGGTCATTATTTACAGTTAGCTCGAGACTGGTGACCAGTTAAAGCTTTTAAATTGTCGCTTCAGGACAATAAAAACCAGTTTGTCGCCGTTTCATGGGTGCACATAATTTTAAAGCTTGAATATTTTTGATAGTCATGTAACCTCACAGAAAATTAATTTTGTTTCGTTTCAGATCGATTCGGATTTTTATTTCTTTTGTTTTTTGAATTTCGGATCCAAGATTCAATTAGGTTAGTTATTCGGATTTTGTATCCGTCTGAATTTTCATTTCTTAATGATCCACAACAGGGAGTCACATGACCGTGCCTGTAATGCAACCCCCAACAGCCCCCAAAAAACCATATGTGGCTAAGAACTATCACATGTCCGATTTAGTTTAGCTTTGAACGAAATTCGGACGGATCCACATTTTCATTAAACAAACATTTGGATTCCTTTCCATTCAGACGAATTTGAATTCCATTTGGAACAAAAACAATATCCATCCATTCGGAACAAGACAACATTTACGTGTCTAATATTTGGTATCTATTTACTTGGCACAACCTCATCTTTGATATTTTACCAAGATTATATTTTGTTTGTGTAATGAAATAATTTTAGTGTCATTTTTACTACAAATTGGGTTTGGTATAATTGTGCTAGTTGTGCTAATATCGTGTGATACAAAAAAATTACAACTTCTGATATTTTATTTTCCAGGACGTCTTTCTTTCAGAAAATATATAATTCTGGGGGCTTAACTAATCTTTAGGTTTAAATGTGCATTTTAACATGTGTGCAAAAAATATCTCAAGTACTGAAGTGGTTAATCTGGCCTTCATGTATTTAAAAACAGAAATAATTAGAAATTCAAACTGATATGTTACATGACTAAAAAAATGAAACTGTTTTTCTTTCTTTTTTAATGAGTGTGACATCCTGGGAAAGAATCCAGTTTAAAGACCACATGTCTTCTCAGCATGGGAAAAATACTTTGCAGGTTTTCCTTTTCGCTCTCTTCACCTTCCGCCTCACATATGTATTTTCCCACGAAGACACGTGCTGACGGCTTTTTCTGTGACTGTAAACAGATGTTTTAGAAGGAGAGATGTGAGGTATATAAATGTCTACCAATTTAAAGTTTCAACCATCAGAATTCTTCTTATATAAGATTTGCAGTTTGTGCCAGCTCCCCTCTTAGTCCATCAAAACTTTGATAATATCCCTTGAAGGCAGAAGGGCCCTGTGCCACAAACTGTTATATATTCAGATGTTTTTTTTTAAATGTGCCTTTTTTCATATCAGCCATAGTAGTCATTAATGTGGGCTTTTTATAAAAATACAGGGTCTGCTTACCTTGAAAAACTCCTTTATAAAATGCTAACTAATAGCAATAAAAAAAAAAATTAAAACACTGGAAAAATGTAGAAAATATTCCGCTTAGGCAGATTAAGGCATAACAGGGCCCTAGGCAAGATAAAAGCTTTACCCCCCACCTCTTCAGTTAGCATTGATAAGAAATGCAATAGGCACAGAGAAGCCGCCCCCCCTCCTTGCATTGTCTGTATTGTCATGGTCCACCCAATCAGACACCAAGTACCTACAAGTGCATAATTTCTTGGGAAATACCAGGTAGGTGGACAGCTAATCTCTACTAATCCCACTATCCCAGTTTACTGCAGAAGAGCGAAAGTTGTAATTGGCTGCTTGGACACCCACTGCACCCTAGACTCCAGGTTGCCTTGGGGGTAGTTCAGCACTTTGCGTTTGCCAAGCCAAAGGGTGACGTCACTAGGTCTTCTCTGAAAGTCAGTTCTATTGTCTTCTCTGAAAGGTCTTCTCAGAAAGTCAGTTCCATTGTAAGGCCCAGTGATTACCCCAGTGGGCACCTACAGGAAGCATCTAAAAGCCGGTGTGTCAGCTATTTTTACATTTATCTTTCTTTTATTGCTTTCAGTTAGTGTTTTTTTATTCCGAGGATGAGGGACTGCAAGCTAAGCTTCCAACTCCCTCTTCAAAGTTCCTACTTCCAGCTCAGGTCAAACACCAGACAATATTTTCATTTTTACTTTCATTTGACTTATTTTTAAGGTAATAAATAATGCAAATGTTGATAGGGTATGCATTTTACATACAGAGTATAGCTGTTCACAATGTTTGAATTCCAAGGTAATAAACAGAGGCGTCATCATTATATAATACATTAAATAAATTGTTGGAACAAGAAAAGCATCTGAAGTCTCTTATTTTACATGTCTAAGTCAACACCAGAAATAGGTTATCCAATGGTGAACGTTGGTGGAGTACACGTGGGTACATTTATATCTTTGGGGAAAATCACAGAGAAATTCACCACTGATGTCAACCATATATAAAACAAAACTAACCAGGTTTAGATGGTGGTTGAAGGAAGAAGGGAGTGAGAGAAGAGATTGTAATCCACATACATGGTTTCTCTCATTAAGCCCTGATGAAGGGGTGTGTGTTTTAGACCCCCCTAAAACGCGTTGACTATTCTACTTGACTATTTTAAATGGTGTGTACACTCCATTCATGTGCCCTGCAAGAAAATGCATCATTTTTGTATTTTTCCACAGGCCCTTAACCCTTTCGCTGCCATCAACGTATATGTCATATGTCACTGGCAGCAGGCCCCCTTAACCTCCCTGGCGGTATTCCCGACCAAAAGCAGTAACCCCGAGCCACACTCGGGATTGCGCAAAAGTGTCGCTTACCTAGTCCCTGTGAGCCCGCGGTGTCCTCTGCTGTGTTTGCCCGCGGTGTCCTCTGTTGTGTTCGCCCGCATGATGCCGCCATTCGGCTTTCAGTTTCGTTTTCGGGCGTCACAGCGGGGGAGCGAAGGTTTAGTAAGAATTACAGGCCTACAATATAAAACAACAAATTGCCATGAAAAACAATGTAACGCTTTTGCATGCTAAAATCCAGCATAATCATACTGCCAGGGAGGTTAAACAGACTCCTGCTCTGTTTACATGTGTAAAGCCAATTGTTGGCTTTACTCTGGAAGCAATTCCGACAGCTGAGCTACCACCAGATCTCTTCTAGGGGCTGGTGTAGTGCGACTTCCCCCGACGGGAAGCGCGGAAGGAGACCGGTGAACATCCGTTCGCTGATCTCCTGCCCCGCTGAATGGGGCAGGAAGTGACGCTGATTGCATCATTTCCGGTCCCTCTGCTGTCATTGCTCGTCTGCAGGAGCTGGGCAAGAAGTTATGGGAGCACGATCTGCACTACCATAGCTTTTTTGGAGTAGAAAGGTGTCACTAAAAAAATACCTGTCACCATTAGTATGCTATGACCTATGTGATAGCAATTAAGTAAAGGAAAAAAAATAAGATTAAATAAAATAAATGTATTTTTTTTTAAATCCCCCTCCCCGCGAGCACATATTAATGGAAACATGTTTCAGTGCACCCGTGTAAGTAAACGACAATCGCACTACACTTCTTCTTAGTTATCATCGCTTGTGCCTGAATGAGAACAATAATTCTTGGGCCAATATTCACAGATATCTCTAAAGTGATGTCCTGCACAGGCTTTGAAAGCGTCGACTATGGACAATTTGAGGTACTGTATTTTGTCACTGATTTACACAATTTTTAACCTATTGGGTATCTATTTACACGTTGTAACCTCATCTTTTATATTTTACCATAAACGGGTGTTATATTGTGTTTTGGGGCACTTAAATTAACTTAAGTATATTTTTTACAAAATTTGGAGGTTTGATAAAGAGTTGCGCTAATATCGTGTGACGTAAAAATGTACAACTGCCACCATTTTATTCTACAGAGTCTTTGCTTTCAGAGAATATATAGAGGATTATTCACAAAAGGGTGAAGAGTTTGGAGAAGGCAGGAGAAGTGAATAATCTAGGACAACATTGCTGAACTAGAAAGTAATGTAATGTAAGCATCCAGTATATATCCAACTTTGATTCTTATTTTTTACTTTTATATTGTGTGTATAATCTTGCTGTTTTACACCAATGTAAACAAGTGATCTTATACGTGAGTTGGGTGCAGTTCCATGTTTCTAATATCCCTGTATACGGGTTTACCATCTTTATCATAGGAATACAGTTCTCCCGGAGATCTGCCTTCTTTCCCCTGAAGAAGCCCCTTCTGGGGGCGAAACATGCAGGGACCTATAGGAGCGTTTACATCATCTGAAAATAAGTTACCGTATATCTCGTAACCGCACGGTACTGTCACCTAACGGTGAACCTGCATATTCAATATGTATTTTTATTAATGATATATATTTTTATTGATGACATGATTTTGTACTTTATTTCTTGGTTCTAAACTATGTATACAACAATTTAGTGAATAAATGTTTTTCTAAGACTTTTATATACGAGGTCTGGACTGGTTTCTAAAAAGCCCCCTTTTCTCTCCCCA
>NW_017306966.1:897378-899637 GCF_000935625.1 Nanorana parkeri
TTAATAGAACTTCATGACCCCTAAGTGTACCTCACCGGCTGCCCGTGATCCCTGAGGAGTATAGCGTGCTGTTCTCCGACGCGATCCCTCCATCTATTGTTGTTCGTGGCGGTTTACCTTCGACAGAATCAACCTCCTATATGATTTCGTTGCAGCTGCTTCATGTCATCTAGTTTTTGTTGCTTTGATTATACATCTGGCGAGGACATACATGTAAGCATCCAGTATATATCCAACTTTGATTCTTATTTTTTACTTTTATACTGTGTGTATAATCTTGCTGTTTTACACCAATGTAAACAAGTGATCTTATACGTGAGTTGGGTGCAGTTCCATGTTTCTAATATCCCTGTATACGGGTTTACCATCTTTATCATAGGAATACAGTTCTCCCGGAGATCTGCCTTCTTTCCCCTGAAGAAGCCCCTTATGGGGGCGAAACATTGAGGGCCAAGCGTTTACATCATCTGAAAATAAGTTACCGTATATCTTGTAACCGCACGGTACTGTCACCTAACGGTGAACCTGCATATTCAATATGTATTTTTATTAATGATATATATTTTTATTGATGACATGATTTTGTACTTTATTTCTTGGTTCTAAACTATGTATACAACAATTTAGTGAATAAATGTTTTTCTAAGACTTTTATATACGAGGTCTGGACTGGTTTCTAAAAAGCCCCCTTTTCTCTCCCCACTGGGTCCTTGCACAGCCCACTGCGGAAACAATCTGTTCCTTTGTATCCATAACCTGGGGTGTGAGACCTCCAGCTCCTCTAGATGCTATTTGCAACACACGCCTGCCAATATTATCCCTTAATTGAACTAGAAAGTAAGCTGAATTGGAGAATTTTTCCAAATCGGCTATGTTGTCCTAGATTGTTCACTTTTCCTGCCTTCTCCAAACTCTTAACCCTTTTGTGAATAACCCCCATAATGTTTGGGGGTTTTAGGTAATTTTCAGGCCTAAAATGTAGATTATAACATGTGCGCAAAAAAACACAAAAAAGGCCTAGGCAGCAAAAGGGTTAATGTAACAAACCCCTTATTTTACACCTCCTAACCTACTGCGCAAACTACAAATGCTCCTGTACCACTTTGTATCTACTGTATAGATCCAAATCTCTTTACACAATATAGAATAAAAAAAAAGCCCCATTAGAAATGTAAGCAAAATATAGATACCATGATAATTATAATACCACCGCATGTCTAAATGATATGCTCGTCACAAGGGACAAATCTATACTTCAGGAGTTGTGAACTATACTGTAGTTTCATGAATAAATGATTACGCTGGCAGAACAATGCAGTTGATGTGCTCACAGTACACAAAAATTAGAATTTATTGTCTATAAACAGCTGGAGGTTTTCTCACACAAAGAATTCCCATCATTTCCATGCAAAGGGCAGAATGTCTTGATTAGCACATGGCTATGACATTCGAAAATACCAAGAGAGGCATGCTGGGAGTTTCACAGGCAGCCACGGCGCTGCATGCATACTGTGAAATGTGAGGCAGCGTGTTACTCTCCACAGCTGTGACATCACAAAGACCTCTAAACATTTCCATATGTAGGGTCACATGTATCTTCTCGGTCTACACAGCGCAGGCCGTGTTCTTATATCATAAACTGATGGCGTGAGAAGCAGGAAGTGACTTAGGGACGGACGCAGGGTGAACCCAGCACCACTTTTTAAATACGGGAATACTAGCAGTGGCTAGGGAATACCACAGGATATTTTTACTTCTGCGCTATTTAGCTACATCAGCCCAGGGGACTCTTTATATTAAAGGCCAAAACAATTATTTTTAGAACGATTGTTTGTTGGGAGAGCTTTTAGCTGTTTCTAATTTTTCTTAAGCGGTTAAACACATACAATAAATCACATTCTCGCAGTTTAATGAGAGCCTCTAAAGTGCAGCTAAAACATGAAAAGTATGTTTTGATGTGTTTAAGGAGTAAAAGGTTGTTTACTGAAGCTTGCCAAATAAAGTTTAACATATGTTTCATTCATGAGGATGGTTTACAATTGTAAGGCAGAACTCACAGGGAGACATTTACCAGTAAAGTCACATCAGTTGCGTTTTTCTTTTCACACAGGCACTGTCCGATCCAATCGGCAGGGCATCCTTGCACAGATTCCTTGCTGGTTGGAGCAGTATGCAGTGTCCATTCATCCAGCTGCCTGTAGAGTTACATTGGGCTTTCTTTTTTATTTATCATCATTTTTATTTTATATTCCAACAGTA
>NW_017306967.1:0-12540 GCF_000935625.1 Nanorana parkeri
TTGATATGCAAATCACCGCGGCCCATTCATATGTAAATATCACGGCCGGGGCAGGGGACAGGAACAGCGCCGGACATCACCGGCAGCTCCGGAGAGGAGAGCACAGAGTAGAGACTAGAGAGAGCTGGGTGAGGAAGTGTTTTTTTTGGCCTCCCCCACCAGCTCCCTCTAGTGTCTACTGTGTAGTAGTGCCGGCTCTGCTAAGAGCCGGCCGTCAGGCATAGCAAACCGGCCCGAACACAATCAGGTTGATTGTGTTCGGGCCGGCCCGGCCCACCGGGCAAGTGCCCGGTTTGCCCTATGGCCAGTCCGGCCCTGCCTTCAACCAATCAGCTGTTACTTACTAGTATAATTAATTAGATTTCCCACCACGTCCTGACCTAGTGATAACAGCTTTTTTGTACACTCGGGAAAGGCTACCATGTTGGAGTTTTATTGCCAACATCAGGAATCTTCCGGGGCCACTCTTTGGATTTTCCTCTCATTATTAGCAGCTTAAATAGGTTGCAAAAAATGATTATCTTGGTGAATGAATGTTTTGATGCATGCCACATGCTTTTTCGATGGGTGCTGAAACACAAAATGTTTCTTCTCCAGATTGATTAGCAGCAGTCTACCCAGCTACCTCAGGGATAACATAAGTGACACAACCCTTATGCTTGTGCTTAAAGCTTTTTGTTGGTGTTACCTGTGTACTTGTTGCATATGCTCTCAATTACACCAGGGTGGTCCTCTGTGGTGCAGTTAACACATGTTACATTGAGCATTAACATGCTGTATGTTAAGTCAGTCCATTCATTTGAATGACCTGCCAACATACCACAGTGGACCAAAATTTTGACCTGCACGAAGTTCAGCTAGCCCAGCACACTGCAATGCACAGTAGTGCATCATCACAGTTTGTAGCATGCTGCAACGCAGGTGCATTGGGAAGGTGTATTGGAATGCCATTCACAATGGGGAAATCTCTCCCCAATACGGAGCTCTGTATTGCAATAAGGCTGGGTTCAGATCCCCATTGTGTGGCATATGTGCATTAGTTCAGGCACAGCCTTTGCCATTCTGGGGTGTGTTGCAACCAATTTAAAATTAATCTGCAGTAACGTTGATCCAACTTACTGAGGGAGTGTGGAAGCTTATAGGTTTGTAAGATGGCTTATAGCATTGCTTTCTGATCACAGTGATGTATATAATTAGTAAATCAACTACTAATGTGTCCTAAGGACAAAGTGGTCTTGTGCATTTGCCGACATCTGGTAAAAACGAGAGTTAATACAGGGTTCACATAATGTAAAAATCCTTGTGTGAACCCTCTCTCTGTCTCCTCATCCCCAGTGGCCATTCCTTGTTAATACGCTTACTATAATCTATGAAGATAATATGGAAGCACCTTAATACCTTACTGGTTAAATCATGTAATAACATACATCACCTGCTAATGAAATAAACAGTAAATTCCCCTTGAGCCCATGGGCCAGCAAGCCATAAACATTTGGCCATGTGAAATAGTTGTGCAGGGTTGTAGAAGATGTTATCAGACTTGCTCATATCAAGCTGAAACCATCACAGTGAAAACGTGTGGAAATAGCGACATATCAGACCTATCAGAATTCATGTGACATTTTTCTATGGTGGGTATTCAATTCCCCCAACTATATAGCACACCACTATGTAATACAGTACTGAACATATATTGCATCAATGGTATCAGACTGTTTTAAAGTAAAGGATGGTTGCCCCATGCTGTTCTTCATGCCCTGCTGCCTTGGCAAAAGTTTAGCTTCAAAGCAAGAATATAGCAAATTCCACTTGAAAACTTGAAACTAGAAGATGAAACTTGCCAAGAAAGTATTTTTGCACATGTAATGACGCTATTCCTATTTTTCCAAACAGTTTTTCATTTTTTTTAAAGAACTATTTATTTTGGAGAGTCACCGAAGGCATTTTTATGTCAGCATGTGCTGTGGGCTTATACAACAAACCTAATGCTTGGAAAACACAGGAAAAAAATATTTCTATAATATCACATCCTAAAACTTCTGTAAAATGTGTAATTCTTCAATGAATGCAGATGAAATATAATTGTAATCTTTTAAACTGTTTACTTCATATCAGCGGGGTTGGATATGAAATATGTGCTCTCATAGGCCAGTTTTACTGTTCTGCCCCATAACCAAGATATTCCACAGTTTTACGCATCTTATTTAAAATAAATGAGTATAATCTCTATGTAATTAAATATTAATCCTTCATTGTTTACGAAAGACAGAATTCTGAAAAGCAAAAAAAAATGCGACCCATACATTTTGCTGCCCTTGACCTAAACCTTTTACAAATCTTAGCATGCCTTGGAGTGCTTTCGATGTGTTCATGTGACATTATAATCCTAATAGACATTAATATTATTTTTTCATATCTTTTGGAACATTGCCTGAAGTCAATTTTAGTCTGGTACAACAATTAGGCCACTTATGAAGGCATATTTTGTAGACTTTTTCTTTACACCATAAAATAATTTATTGAAAGCAAGTGTTCCATGTATCTTGGTGCATTGTTTAATATATATTTTTTTATTACAGGTATTTATATAGCAATTTACACAGTGCTCTACATACAGAAGCTTATAATCTAAGGTCCCCATCTCACATGCATACAGGGCAATTTTAGACAGGAGCCAAATATCCTTCCAGTATATCTTTGGGATATGGGAGTAAACCACAGAACCTGGAGGAAACCCAAGCAAACACAGGGAGAACATGAAAACTCCTTACATATAGTGTCCTGACCAGAATTTGAACCGGGTACCCCCAGTACTGCAAGGCAGAAGTGCTAACCACTAAACCACTGTGCTGCCGATCTCCTTATAAGAGGGGGAGCATGGAAACGTTGTCCCTTGGCATAAGTAGGAGACACAAGCATAAACCAAATATATAGCAATGCAAAGGCAACTGCCACACAAGGCTATCTATTACACTGGGGAAAAAGGTTTTTGTTGCATTGATACCAGCACTTGTTCTTACCTTATTTGTGTGTTGAATTCAAATATGAAATTAGTTTTTCTCTGTAAGCTCAAATTTTTTTGCAATATTTAACATTTTTGTGAAATTTTGACACCTTTTTGCTTGATGACATGGTCTATCTGAGGAATTTATGGTCACACAGTTTAAAAATTAGGCTTAAACAACCATCTTGGCAAATATATTCTTTATGTATTCACAAAAATGTGTAGGTGCATCACAAAATGCATTACATTTTGAAAAAAGGCAAGAAAATACTTGTGTGGAGTAAAATGGGGTGGGCGGGTCCATTTGAGCATTACGATCAACATGACAGGAACGCCAGTGGATGTTTTTTGTTTGTGCTATCACTGATTTTTAATTGTAAGCGCATTTTAATCTTTTAAAGTAAACCATTTTTTGATATACTTCACTATGGGGAGCATATCATTTTTTCTCTTTCTGAGCACAAACCTATAAGAAGGTGGACGATGGAAATGGAGTAAGGCACTGACTGTGGATACTCTTATTGAGTGCTGAGAAGTGGAATGGGTAACTAGAGTCCGTCTGATCAATTATCACATCAGAAGATTGAGGAGAGGATTTGGTCTCAAATATACAAAAAGCACTGATTGTTCATCTGCAATATGGTGAACAAAATGAGTCAGTGAGTGTGGCTTCTTATATGTTTGAACACGGTGGAGAGCACGCATCACGTAATATTTGTCTCTTCTGGAGAGGGTGTGTGGATATATAAGTCAGAAGATTTTTTTCCCTGCACATCTTATCTGCACTTTATTTGAAGATATAGACTATTCATAGATGACTGTACATTTTATTTGTTTACAGGTTGTTTCACAGGACTTTCACATAATTGCAGCCCAAGATATATATTAATATGTTTGTATTTATTTACCTTTTCAAGGTTTTTATGTTTCGTGTGATTATATATTCACATAGTTTATGATTGTGAATTCACTGCACATGCGTTGTGCATCACTCATAGTTTCTTTTTATTTTGATTGTTAGTAGCTTACTGATTTTTTTCAGTTTCTAGCGCAGTGCTGTTTCTAATTTCCAAGAATTTGAGCTTGTAGTTGTGGTGTTTGTGGACTTTCTCAGGGCAATCTTGTTTGATGCTCCAGCAGTAGTCTGCCATCATATTTTTTTCCCCATCGTCCTTGATAGTGCTGTTCCATTGCCATGAGGTCTTGATGGAAGCACTCTCCTTGTTCATCACTAACAGCCCCAAGGTTCTTGGGGGAAATTGATCAAGGTGACTATTCAGGAAATGGAGCTTGACACTCATATTGCACCCAAGATTGCAAAAAGCCATCAATATTCTAGTAACAAGAACCTTATAATTATCTGCCTTTTTGCTACCAAGAAAGTTTTGCATAACTGCCACAAAAGACAGCCATGCTGCCTTCTCCTTGTAATTCATCTTCCTGACAAATTGCTCATCACGTGCAAGGGCATGAATTCGAGGTCCATCGAACACACCTGCTTTGACCTTCTTAAAAGTAAATCAGATAAATCTCTATAATCCAAAATTAATAAAAAAGATAAAGAATATTTATGTTTGTAAAAACAATTTGCCTAATTAGTCTAAGGTTAGGGTAGATGTAAGCCTTGCTCTTAAAGGAGAACTATGAGGCGAGTGCTTTTCACTCCCCTCATAGTTCTAGCCGACCTGTGACAATGAGACTGTCACAGGTCGGCTCAGTAGATTGGGAGGTGAGCGAACACATACCGGCGTTCGCTCACCTCTCGATCCTGTCACGGCTCTCTGCCGTGACGGGGAGGGGCTGGATTCCCCCCTCCCCGCTCCGATCCGCCTGCGCTGACTGGCGGAACGGACGGGGAGGGGGCGGGGACAGCTGGCTCTGCCTCTAGATAGCCAGAGCCAGCTGTCAGTCACACACCTGGGCGGATCCCGGCACAATTGTCGGGATCCGCTCCAGTTGCGGCGTCTCAGTATACCGCGAGCAGCAGCTCACGGTATACTGCAGCGTCTCAGTATACTGCAAACTACAGCTTGCGGTATACTGAGCCTAGGGTGATGGGAGGACGCTAGTTTGTGTCCTCCCGTTACCCTAAGGAGAAAAGACTTAACCCCATAGTTCTCCTTTAAGCTATCCCTTGTGTAAATAGCAATAGGTGTCCATTTTTTTTGCGAAAATCCTAAGTTTAAAATTACATAAAAACTAGAGCATGTGGAGGAAAACTGATTTCATATTTGAAATCAGTGTTGAAAAAATACTTAGAATCAGTTGAAAAATCCCATGCAACAGAAAATAAGAAAAAATTTGTTCACCAGTGACCAGTGTAATTGTTCTTTATTGTCAGCTGCAATATACAATATTTTTCACACTGAAAAATATATATCATTCACTGGGATGTTTCATGCACATATCTTTAATTCTTTGTTGCACAAAGCACTTTGTTTGCTTTCACAGTCTCATGTCAAATAGACTATATTCCCAACTGTGCATGCAGTATATACTACTGTATGCTGTTGAAAACAAATTCAATAAATATATTATAAAAGAAAAAGGCTTTTTGTTTTCCTTATATTCTAAGCAAGTGTGATGCTGGAGGCAAAGCTTTAGCTTATGAATCTTAGAAACAAAGTTCATATTAAATCGTTAACACTTTGCAATTATTGATCTGCTCCTTTTCTTACCTTTATCCACAAATTTACAATAACCATATGGGAACACTGGCTTTTCTGGAGACTGTTATGGCCAAGAGCACCTTTAATACCCCATTGTGCACATACAGAAGGCTGTATTACTGTGAATATTAGAAATATGTTTGAGCAAGCCATATGAAATGGGCTGGGGAATATCACTCAGCTATGGGGCTCATTTGATCTTACTTACTGCCATACTTAACTCTACCCTGTCACTTGTACAAAAATGTCGACCAGCTGACCCCTGTAAAAACATTTGTCTACTTACCTGTCAAAGAGGTGACGAGTGAATTATTCACTCTCTTGCAGGACTCTGGGCATTGATTCTATTAACCCTTTTGAGAGGGCTGGATATTTCACACCTCGCTGAGCACTGTGGTTCCTCCTGTTGGATCCTGTGCCTATACTGTGTACTATATTGTCTTAGGGGGTGACATGAGGAATCATAGTGCCCAGTGGGGGATAGATAGCATGAGTGCCTAGAATTGTGCAACAGAGTGAAGAATTTCCTTCCCGCAGGTACGTATACAGCTATTTCTTTACAGGGGGCAGCCAGTTTTTTTATATTACCAACAAGGTCACTTTCAAATTAGGCAAAATGTTACTGGTCTAATCATGACCTGAATGCGGAAGAAGCTATTAACCTGCTTTGATGGCACTTTCCTTTCCTTTCCATACCTAAAATTGATATTCACATGTCAGAAAGTATAACCTTAAAATCAAATAGGTCCTGTAGGGATTGGAGGCAATCATCAGTGCATTTAAGCACTATTAGTAATCTTTACTTTGATGAGAATGTGTTGAACTATTAGTTAATTAAAAGTGGATCTAAATGTATGCAGTTTTACCATGTACCATTAAAAGAGTTAATTAAAAATGCATGTACATAAAGTATATCTTCCAAACCTAATTAGCTTTAATGAAGGCACCTGCATGGTCTACATGCAATATTAAGCCTTCCTTTACAAAAAAAAAACTTTTAAAAGTGATTTTATTTTCAGAATTTTCCCAAAAAATAAAACATGGGCAAAGCACACATGGCAATATGCTGATGATACTAACTGCAGATGATAAGAGCATATTTAAAGAAGTACTCCAGGCAGTTAAATAAATAACCTTTGCAGTGGAGCTACCCCTACACTGCAAGGGTTAAGTGCTCGTTTTGGTCTAGGACCGAAAATAATAAAGATATACTCACCCAATCTTTGGCCCTGCCTGGCTGCTAGACCAGCCCCCACAGACTCTACTCCCCCGGGCTAAGGACCCATGACATCATCATGTCCCTTACTTGGATTGGACGTGAGGATACCAAGGGACATTCCTCAGCCACAGTGGAGGGGCAGAGAGGTGAGTTGTCACCGCTATAGGACTGAGGATCGGGTGAGTATAGCCCATCCCTCCTTAAAGAGACACACCAGAAGCCCAACACATCATAATGGCAGCTGAAGACCCCAGTGTGTCCCCACACCGAATTCAGCAAAAAAATATGGCAACTGCACAAATCAATGTGTAACTAGCTCTCAAAGTAAGGTGCACAACAAAGGGCTTTACACAGTGCAAAAACTTCCCAGCAAAAAAATGCTTACACTGCCTCACAACTTAAAAAAAACAGAGGATGATGAGGCAATGTTGCTTCCACATATTTTTCAAAAGTTGTGCAACTAAAACCTCTGTTTTTAATGTAAGGCCCTGCTGTGCCTGTGTTTGACTGACATTGAAAGGAGCCACCCTAAAGCAGGATATTAGGCACAGTGCTCAGATGACTATCTGATTCTGCCGAAGCTAAAACTTTGAAATATCAAGAAGCAGCATCTATTGTAAGTGATATAATGAGCTATTGAAATAGCTTTAAAACAATTTGACTTTAATATCACTTACAACAGGAGGTGATGGAAAATCTTCCAATGGTGACAACTGTCTTAAAAGAGATTTACCCTGTTGTGTCCGCTGGACAGAGAAAAAAAGGACCATATGGACATAGCAGCAAGTCAAACTATTCCTTAATACATCTAAAATGTTTTGGGTGTAGATACAGTTGAAGTGTTCATTTATAGTATTAGGTTTACAGTGTAAGGCTTACGATTAAGCATTACAAGGGTAATTTTAGGGGTTGGGTTAACAAGCAAGTGTTGACAGACCACTATTTAGTCCAACTATGCATTGATTAAAAACATTGCAATTTTTTTTAAACAGTGCCTCAAACTTTGTTTGTCCAATCTCCTGTAAACGTCTGCAGATCGTCATTAAGACTGGCATAGGACAAGCCTGCACCATAGGGTAAAACACAAAATGCACAGCTCACCCCTGTCATGCATCCTTGTAATTTACATTCGGTGCACAAATAACCCTCTTCCGGAGTAATTGTCTCAAAAACTGCAAAACTGGCACACAATGCTCTTCCAAAGAAAATCAAATTTTATTCCACATGCATCTGTATGAAAAACAACCACTGACACATTTCTGCCTTACTCATCCTTACTCATAGCTGGTTGTGAACCAACACCAACCCCACTAAACTAACACACCACACACAGTGCGGGGAGAAACACTTTTTGAACACCTATATCTAATAAACAATCCATGTATAATAATGTATATTATATAGTAATGTATCCTGTATAATAATAATGTGGTCACATTAAAACAAAAGATAGGAAAATACACAGTTAAAAATATAGGTAAGCATCATCAAACTCAAACATTATATTGTAAAACCCATACCTTGGAGACTGGGAGTAAAAAAAAGGGGGCAACGCCTAGTATTTTTATAATTAAATAGAAGGCATTCTCTGATTGGACAAGTTGCATTGACACAATCTGCCCCTCGTCCAATGAGAACACCTTCTATTAATTGATAAAAATACTAGGTACATATACAGTTCTATGAATTGCTACTTTCCAAGCAAGGGTCCCCTGTGCTATGAAACAGCCGCTCAGCTCAGCACCATACAGGATCATAATACTTTATACCTGAAGTTCAGCGTAAAGTCATACAATCTGAATATTTTCAGTATTTTCTTATTATGAAACCATTCAAGTGCTAGGTTTTGTACTTTATTTTGTGTTTTACTCATATGCTCTCTGCATTTCATGCCCTTGCTTGTGTTTACTCCCTGGAGTAAATAGAACATGTGTCTTGAAGGTCGTCTAAAATATATTACAAATGATAGAAGCAGGCTAAGTGAGGTGTAGACAAGAACATTTCATTATACAGCCCCAGAAGCAAATGCTGGATAATTCCCATGAAATATGACCAGATAAATTCCTGTATCTACTTCTAAAAGGCTGGCACGATCATCGTTCACAGGCAACCAAATCAGCAGGGAAATCATGTCCATTCTAGCATTTGACAGATGAGTATCTTTGTTTAAGGGATCTTTCACCCACTCTCCTTTTTTTCCCTAACAGCATTAAGAAATTTGGTCATATTGATCTGTAACTAACAAAACGTCATGTACACCGAGATGGAAAAATCAATGTGCTTTATGTCCGTCTAAAGCATCCAATTATACTTGATGTATGATGACACATTTGTCTATCTTTTAAGAAAATGTTATGATATATAATAGCACATATCATCCATTAAATATAAAATGAGGGAATCTGAAGCAGGAATATTTAGATATTATTGACTGACACAAATAGTGTAGTGTCTGGGTGGTATATGTTTGTGTTTAGTGGTAACAGACCTGTCGATGGGCCTTTTTTTATTTTGACGAGTCGGCGGGTGTCGCTCAGCATGATTGATGAGGATCTACATCACTGGATGACATGATTGAACTTTGAATTTCAAATAAAGGACTTTTCAAAAAAGGACTTTTGTTTTTTGTTCAAGTAAAGGACTTGTTCACGGTGTGTTGTTTTATTCACTATTTTACTAACTCCTTGGTGAATGAGTAGGGGTAACAACAACCCCTTACTCATTCACAAGGGGGGCAGCATCTGGGTTTTTTATGCACATTTTTTTACAATTTGCAGGTATTCGGTCCACTTCGGTGGACCGTTCTCCCCACACCGGTAGTGTTTCTGGCTTAGCTGAGCCGAAGCATATGCATTTAGCTTGGCTGTGTGCTTCAGCTGCCTTCGGCTGCTGTGTGTGCTATTGAGAGTAGCGTTAACAGCAGCCCTTTGGTTCGGCTGAACTGTAGAGTTTCTGCAGCCAAAGTTAGCTGAAGATTTAGCCAAACATTTGGCTAAATCCTTTGGCTCTTTAGTAAATAACCCCCTTAGTAACATAATAACGCATATATATTGTATATACCATATGTTTACTGATTTAGATTTAGTAAGGATGAGTGAAGTTGATTTTGCCACAAAATCACCAATTCCACATAAATTTACCTTTAATTTCACCATATGGCGCTGCTTAGACAAAGGAAAAAAACAACAACAAAAAAATTAAAACTATCTTTAAATCTGCATTCTATATAGAAATAAAAGCACAAAATAATGCAGCCCTTTTATCCTTAACACATCATTAAATGTATTTTTTTTAATTCAAGCAGTGTAAGCACCTGAATTTGACCTGGTACCGTAGCAGCCTCTTGCAATCACTATATAGTAAAGCTGGAGTGTGAAAGGAAAAGATGGTATGAGGAGCCAATCAGTTAAAAAGCCCACTGATAGGAAGAGAAAGTAGAGTGACAGAGAGATGACCTTCTCACTGTGCTGCTTCTCCATTCACTGTTCAGTCACAGGCCTGGGTGAATCCATGATGACTCGGACTAAGAGGAAGTGAGTTGAATGATGCTGGCCATCAGACTGAGGACATCTAGTGGTAGACAAAAATTACTGTGGGGGAAATCTCTGGATTGAAGCTGAAAATTGCAGCAAAAGCTGATTTTGCTACTTTATCTATTAATCAGATATTTTTTTATCCTTTTATTTTTGGCTGGAGTTTTGATCAATCTAATCCTTTTCATGTTGCTTTCTAAGCCCTGTGACACCGCTCAAGCCACCCTCAGCAACCTTTTGTGAGTTACAGTAAGTGGCTGTGATCGGTGTGTTAGATAGAACACAGAGATAGTGCTGAATAATAAGTAAGTTTAAGGTGTTTTTTTGACATAATTGCTCTGTCCTCCACTAATTAGGTAATGATGGTTAACTTGTGAGAGATTTTTTTTTCCATCAGCAAATTTTTTTCCCCAAATAATTTTGTTCATTAGTTAGTTGGTTAGTGAATGAGAGTGATAGAAGAAATCTAAATAAGTTGTATTTGTGTATATTGAAAACGATAATCGTAAAACCAAACATTACTGAAACATAATGAAAACATGGTATAAAGGTCACCAGTAGACACTAAGGCTCTAGTAACACCTGAGCATCATACGCAAAAAAAAATGTGTGTTTTGATGTGTTCAAAATAAAAGAAACATGCTTACAGCGCCATTATTACTAATGGCACCCTAAACATGGCCAGGAAGACGTGCAGTGTAAAACGCGCACAAAACGTGGAGGCAATAAATGCTGAACACATGTTGCAGATTTTGCTAAGTGCACTTCTTTTCCGCATTTGATGTGCATTCAGGACCCCATTAAATCAATGGGGACGTGCGGCAAACCAGGAGAAAGAAACATGCACAAACATGTATGAACATGCGCAAACGCAACACATGTTCGTGCTATGCTCAGGTGTGAATGAAGCCTTAGGGCAGTGGTGGCGAACCTTGGCACTCCAGCTGTTTTGGAACTACATGTCCCATGAGGCATTGCAAGGCTCTGACAGCCACAGACATAACTCCCAGAGGCGGATGCATGTTGGGATTTGTAGTTTTGGCACAGCTGGAGTGCCAAGGTTCGCCACCACTGCCTTAGGGCATGGGCTTTGAAAGCAATGCAACACATTTCAATGCAAGACAAAGCCAAAAAATTGTTGGAGCAAATACATGCTTTGTGCCATGCTGCTTTGTATTGTTTTACATTGTATTAATTCAAATTCCATGCACAATAATCCTAATATGAATAATATTGTGAACAGAAAGAGACAAAACTGTTGTCAGCTTTGGAAGATGCAGATACGGCAACACCAAATTGATGATTCACTGAAAAAAATATTTTTAAATCTGTTTTTAATATTATTTTCAATAACTGGATTTGATAATAGGACTAACATTTTAGATATCATTGAAGTATTCTTGTCAATCTCTGCTTATAATCTTATGTTTCCTTCACAGTAAGCAGTTGTGAACCTAGCTCTTTTGCTGCCTGAGGCGAGCACCAAATGGTGCATTTTTTCCCTGAGAAAGGAACCTAGAACGTGAAAAACATAAAGAATGGGCCTTGGCTACATTGTGCTGAATTTTAGGCATGGCCAAAGGGTCGTGGTTAAATACAGTCTAATAGCCTACCTATGGTATACACTGCACACATATGCCACACTCCTTGCACCCACAAAAAAACCCCCTATTACTGAATCACAGTTTAGATATTTACAGATAAACAAAAAACCAATGGATCCTTTAAAAAAAATAAAACATAAAAAGAACCTTATTAAAACAGTTGAAAGCTATTGACAACCATCAGCTCTTAAGACAATAAGCAGAATTATGTAATGGTCAGTAATGTAATGTACAACATAATTTACAGGGTGCAGTGGTCAGCAGTATGTGTCATAGTGGTTCTTATATTGCTGGCCATCGGGAGGAAACATTGTCTGCCATCTGTGATCATTGGGAGAAAAAAATGAAAAAATACTCCGTGCCTGCAATCAATGTCAGAAAAAAATGCCCACTATCAGTGGAATAAAAACACGTTTGCTGTTAGAGCTTAGGGGAATAGTAGCCTTAATGGTCAGCAACAAGAGAAATGCCCTGTTGTCAGTGGGGAAAAGGGAAAAGAAGGTGAAGTTCA
>NW_017306967.1:12554-14714 GCF_000935625.1 Nanorana parkeri
GATGGGTAATGGAGTCATTGGGAAGACTAAGTGATGGGAAATCACAGACAAAAATACAAATCTGATGGAGGTTGTAACCCTTGCCTAAACAGTAATTATTGGTGTTTGTATCTCTGTGTAGAGCTTTCCCTTAACTTTTTGTTCCATTAGCATGACAAGAAATGAGGGAAATCTCCCCAGAAAGAATAAAAGCAGACAGGGTTATAACCACGTCATACTCTATGCAAAACGAAACAAAAGCTTTGGCTAGAATTTCACTTTAGGTGTTCTGTGCTATATGATTGGCAATGATGTGTATCCTGTTCAATACACGTGTTCATGCAGCAGCCATTCAAAAGTAATTGTTTCTGCACATATCAGAGGTCCTAAGTCTAAATCAGCAATTTGTGTTACTAAGATACTCTAACAACTTGGAGAGGAGTGAGTTGCTCATTAAGGTGGACCTGAACTCAAAAAATGAAGATTTGCTATTTAAAAGGGATCATCTAAAAAAAAGACAAAATGTACCTTTTGTCTGTTTTTTCAGTGCCATCATCAGTGGACGTCTTGGTATGTGAGAGTGCATAGGCACTCCTCTGCCTACAGCCTCTTATTTTTAAATCTGTAATGTGAATTTATCATGAACCAACTTCCACACCTGGGTGAAGTTTTGGACCTGTGAGGTTGCACCAGGGACATTTGAAGACCAACTGAAGAAAGAGTAGAGCTTTGGACGATATATCCATAGCCATGAAAGAGGCAGCATGAGGGTGACTATTATGGGGAAATTCAGCCCACAACAAAAGAGATGACAACTTTAGTTGGTTATATCTGATACAAGGCATAGAATGAAAAGCTTCAGAGACTGATTGGTCCTTTCGGTCTGGCCATTAGAGTAGACAGAAGAAATGGAAACAGAGAACCCCAGCACAGCGCAGAAGGCTCACCAGAACCCACAAACAAACTGTGAGCCCCAGTCAGAGACCATATCAAGTGAAATACCATGCAGCTTAAATATGTTTTCCCATTCACAAAGCATAATGGAAAATATTTTGTAAAAATTGTTCTTACCTTAGATGTTTTGTAGCAGCAGGCAAGATGGCCAAATCCACATTTTTTCCACCTTCCAGTGATCTGTCCTTATAGAAAGACTTAAGACTGAAATTTGAGGATTTCTCTCATTAACTTTTATTTGAATGCAGAATCCAGGGTTGTAATCCTTTAACCCTTTGGTAGGACAGGCAGTGTTCACATATACTTTTTTAAACCATAATGAAAATCAGCCAGCACAGTGCAGACAGAGCTAAATCCCTCACCCCCCATAACTCCTAACACTACAAAGAAAGAGGAGCAAGTAGAAATGTTAACCCTTAAGAAGCCAAGAAAACCCAACTGAAGTTAAAGCAATTTAAACTGCAAGAAGCATTTTTTTTAAACTATGCTATTTGGAAGAGAACATGTAACAAATATAAAACAGGTCTTATCACAATTTGGTTGTGAAACTGGAAATACACTTTAAACTGTCTCCATTTCTTTTGTTTGGCAGTTTCTACAGTTAAAAATTAGGTCTGTATTTAAAGCAGACTGCATACTCTCTCCAATAACATGTTCAAGCAGTGCATTTTACTAAAAATAAATGTGACAGAACGTGTACAAAAGTCATTATCATTAAAGTGTGATTAAGATAGCATTTTGTCTAAACACAGCCCTGAATGAGGTTGCTATAAAAGGTTAGGAAATGATTAGTACTACATGTAATATTAAAAATAACAAAAATATATATATAACTAATGCAGGTAGTCTTCCAATCAATATTATTGCACAGTAATTGCTGATAAATAACAAAGATTATGTTGCAATGAGCATAACAGAATCTTGACTCAATTAAAGTAAATCTAAACCCAGCCAGTAAAATCACATATAATCTTTAAAATGTTAATGTAATTTTAAAAGTTGTTATTGATCTTTTTAAATCTAAAGCTTTCATTAACATAATACCAGGTGATCTTGCCATACAGTTCCTTATTCAGGCACTTGTGTTTTTTTTTATTTAAAAAATGATTTTTTTTTTTAAGGATGAAAGGAATTAGGGAATGGTAGTTCAGCAGAGCACCTTACAGCAAGTGATGTAGGGTGCCCAGTGGATCCCTTCCCCAGCATCCCATTGTTTCATTATCTTTC
>NW_017306967.1:14918-28153 GCF_000935625.1 Nanorana parkeri
AATTAATTATTATGTATAAAAAATAAAAAATCATAAAAAAAGTGAAAGGCTTTATTTGTCAAGTATTTTTAAGGAGCAATCTAAAAGAAGATATCTGTGGGGCCAGTCACCATGAATTCATACATGGTGAAAGTAATTATTGTGATGTTCTCACTGGAGCCTGTTATAAGCCACCTCACATAAGTGAATATGTTGAAGTAATAAAACAACAGACTAATGTCATCTTAAGGTATTGAGTCCTATAAACAAGTCTTACAAAAAAAACAGCTAAGAATATGCATGTAAACGTGTGAAGAGTCTGGAGCTCTTCTTGCTGAAGTATGAAGTACAAAATGCTTTATTTCATAAGTCTGTAAAAAAAACAACTAAAAATGATATGTCCTCTGGGAGTAAAATTTCTAAAGGATTAGCTAATCTGACTGGGCTCAGATCAAGCCAGGCTAATCCTGCTTAAAGTTCAATTCCAAGATAAGCTAATATTGTCTAAATACAAAAGGCATGTCTATTGTTACTTGAATCTTAGTGTGCTTAAAGTCAACAACTTTCTACATTCCCCGAAGACCAACCTAGTCTTTGGGCTGGGCATCAGCTTTCTTAACGTGCTGGTCTCTGCACTCTCCCTTCACCAACATCTTTTGGGTGATGTATCAGTAAGTCATTCAACTCTTTGAAGAATCTTTGACCGTAGTAAAAACCAAGTACAATGTACCACTTCCTTGCCAGCTCCATTTTTGATCACTTTCAATCCAGTTTGACCAAGGAATTATGTTTTAAGATAGATCTAGTGAGTATTACCTTAGCTCAGAGGATTTCCAAATCATGGCCTTGGGCTACAAGGAACCCTTTTTGACCTTCTATTCAGACCAGGTAGTCCTTATTCCCATTCTGTGACCAATACAGGGTGGCTTCAGCATTTCACAAGAACCATGAAATTGCTCTCCCCACATTCCAGACAACTGAGGTTTATTAGATACTGTACATCTTCTGGATGTTGGCCAGGCACTACATGCTCACTTACAAGTTTTGGCTTCATTTGTAGTTTTAGACCAACTCCACTACCTTCTCTGGTAAAGACAGAAGAAAGCAAACGTCATCCAGAACCATCACTGCATGAATCATGATGGGTAGCCAGCTGGCTTACATGGCAAAAGGCTTTATCTTTGGCAGAGGATGTGACAGGTCACTCACAGGAGTGCGTCAACTTTATGGGTGGCTTCCTGTCATGTTGTGGAAGTCATTTGCAAGGGAGTTTTTTGGTCCTCTATTATTCCTATATGACTTACTACTGGTTGGAGTCAGCATCTTTATTTACTTTTCCATTTGGTGTCAAAGCCCTCATAGCAAAGGGTTGTGATTATTTTTTTTGCATCCCACCCTTATTTGTGGTGATTTATTTCCCATTCATAGTCAGGAATTATTATTAAATACTTTTACAGTAACTTTCCTTTCCTGATTTGACTCCAGGACAACATGTAATCCCTTCTAGTTTAAAGTAGTATTAAACTGTTGTTGTTTTTTTTTCAATAAGGATTCCAGATCAAAAAAGTATACATTGCCCAGCAAAGTATTAATTTTGACCAAACACTTACAGTTATTATGTTTCCAAACTGCTGGCTCCAATTCTTTCAGCTCAGCTTCCTTGAACTTCCTGTCCAGTACAAGATCACAATGGACAGAACCATCTCCAGCTACTGTCCATCTACTAGTTTGAAGAAGGGAAGAGAGAAGAGCGAGGAAGAGGGGAGAGGGAGGAGGGAGGGACAGAGAGCAGGGGAGTGGCTTGCTGTGCCTGGGTGATTATACAGACACACACAGCTTACTAGCACACACAAGGACTATAGGACCCTTCAAGGGAAGGGAAGGAGCCACCCTAAAACAGGATGTCAGGACCAGTGCTTCGGAGCTGAGTCTGCTAAAACCTCTACACATCAAGGATCAGCATCCATTGTACATGATTTAATCAACATTTGAAATAGCTTAAATAGAGTGGAGACCTATGAGGTAGGAGTGATGGTGGAGGCACCAATTCATATGCTGCCATGTAGTTAAGTCAGGAAAGGGAAATTATGGTGGAAAAATTAGGTATTCGATAGGGAATGTCCTGTTTTGTAAGTTAAGTAGGGGAATGCTAGAACCTTTGTAATTTTGTTTTATTTGTTGTCTGTTTTCCTGTTGTAGATTTGTCCTCACTCCCTGCCTGGTAAAACATTGTCCTTAGAACAGAAAGTAAGGGGAAGTGAGTGACTCAGTCCTCAGCATTCCTCAAGTGCATTCCACCCAAAAACAAATGTCGCTGGCAGAGTCAGTTCACTGTTTGCACTTTATCAAACATAAGTTTTGTCACTATTATTGGAACTATTCATGCTTATATATGTGCACATTAGTGATTACTTACCTTAGAGAAGCTGCAGAGGTCTCATGTCACTTCCTAAGGGCAGAGTGAAATTGGGCTGGAACCATGCAAGCAATGTAAGGCTGGATATAATTCCTCGTATTGCTGCCTGCATACTACAGAGCAAGTCAGTCTGAAAATTAGAGTTACTTGCTCTGTTAGCAGTCTTGCTAGACCAGGTGCATCAGACAAAGAGACCTGGGGGCTTGTACCCCAAGTGCCAGCATCTAGAGACACCCATTTACAGGACTATAAAAAGATAAAAAGGTGTGAGACTTCAGTTGGGCTAAACTTCTTTCCTGGCATTAATTATGTCTTGACACTAGGCATACCAGGACTACTTTGATATCTTTACTCTCCCTGCAATTCTTTGGATTCAGATAGGTGAGTGCTTAATATGCTGTTGCGATAGGTTTCTCCATTTAATTAGCAGAATAACCACATACATTGTTACAATTATAAAAATAAGAGCCGCATTGTCCCTCCGAATGTTGTCTATGAAAGACACAGGCAAACTATTCAACTTAAGATTTGCAGCTATAATTCTATTTCCATTTTCTTTTAACATGGGATGCTAAGTCACTACTGCAACGACTTTGGTGTATAGGCCTCCTGCTCAGCTGTCACTGTGTTTTATATACACAGTTTAATATCTGGAAAAGGTTCTATAAAGCGCTTTGTCTCATGGCTGCTTGTTCAGAAAGACTACATTGATTTGTCTGGTTTGAAAACTATTGGCTGGAAACCTATTGTTTTAGTTTTCTACTAGAGGACAAACGTATATGTGTATGCTAAATTTATAACTGGATAACTAAATAAATATTTAGTGAAACCAATACAAGATTGCACCTGACATATCGGGCTGGTTTCAAAACCCTTGCATTATAGCACATTGTGTGTGTTTGCACCCGGGCATATATGAGAAGACAAACAAGCTAAATTGGATATTCTTATCTGCTGGGATCTTTGCTACTTGTTTGGATACATTTGTCACACCAGGGTGGCTTGGAACTTTGCACCACAACACTTTATGTTTGCCTCTTTGTTCATGTGAAGATAAATAAATGATTTTGGTTCTCTTCATGTGAATACAAAAGACATGTGAATGATTGAAGGGTCTTAAAGATGCAAAGAGATCTTTGATATATAAAAAGGCAACCAAAAGGTCCATACTCTGAGAAAGAAAAGCCTGGCTATATGCATAGATAAAATACAAGTATACAAATCAATAGTATATGTATAAACATAAATCACGTCTGCAGGCCAGGTCATTTTTGTGAAGGTATATGTATATATTTGGAGATTTAATTATACCAGTAGAGAGCTATTTTTTAAATATTGATGTCAAGGTTACTGTTGGATTAATGCATTTATGTGGTTAAAATTATATACAAAATTATCTTGGTAATGTGCTTTTTTTAGGGAAATTTTATTAATTATGAATTATATAGCGCTACCGCGATTATCACATAAAGTATTGATGATTCTTTAAGGAGAGCCTTCTTTTCCCCATTGGTATAAAATTAACTAAATAAGTATACAGTTGTATACTATGTTATATTATGCTGAATTAGTGTTAGCTGTAGGCATGATCAAATCAGAGGAAACTGCTGATTTCCAGGTTTAGAGTTCCCTCCTAAACATTTGCATGAAGATCTGTCTTATCTGCAAAACAAATGATACAATACAGGAATCCTGGCAATCATGTCTCAGTAATTGTATGATTTTGTGCAGACTGGCTAAATCTTCTTGAACATTTAGAAACTAATCAAAAAATTTGCAATTTGCCGATTTGCCTGTTTTGATATGCTTATCATTACATAGCAGCTTGTTCCTACATAATTTAACTGAACAACCATTAATGGAAACCTGCATTGGCATAAGACGTTTTAATCTTCTAGTTACAAGCAATAATCGGTAACTGTAGGTGTCTGCACATAATGTCAATCTTCAATAGCTCATTAGGTCATTTTAGCTAATTATTTACCTTAACATAGCAGCTTTATCAATGTACTCTGTCCTAAAGGATAGCTTCCAGCAGAATATGTGAAATGTTCTGCAAAGCTAATTTAGTAATACTGCCACTACATTAATGACTTCTGGGTGATGCAGCCAGAGGTTCAAGCAGGCAAACTGGACAAAGTTTGGCCATTTAGTTCACTCATTTGGCAAAACTCAAACAGTTTGGGTTTGGGCCAAACTCTTGGTCAACCAGTACCATTTAGAAGTAAATAATGTACAGTACAGCATAGCTTAAAGACTGCATCAGCCAGGACAATGTAACATAGAACATTACTGGGTAGAGCATGGTGCAGATTTCAGGAGTATATATTGTACAGCAAAACTTACTGAGTGCAGCAGTCAGAATTATTTTTTTTAATTTGCCTGTTTTACACAAAAACTAAACAGGAGTGTGTTTTATGGTTTTTCTTCTGACAAGAATGGGCTTCTTCCCTGACCCCCCCAAGATTCACGACCCCTGAGAGTGGCAAGGTACTCAAAGCTCATGTAGCTGAAGCTAGGTTCCCTCACCTCTGTAGGTGGCCCCCAAGCCCCAAGTACTGGCTGGGGGCCTTCCTGAAGAGAGAACCCTGAGTCAGGGGTGGACGGAACCCAATTGCTACATACCCTCCCTCACATCACTGTCAAGGCAGGCCATACCCCTCTGTCCTGTGGAGTGAAAAATGGAAGTATACAAACAGTGAAGAAAAGTGCTAACATGCAAGACAGTTGCAAGGCCTTGTGGTTAGTATAAAAATTACTATTAAATGAACTATTTGTTAAAGGAGAACTATGGGGTAAGTGTTTTCCCCATAGTTCTCCTCAGGGTCACGGGAGGACACAAACTAGCGTTCTCCCATGACCCAAAGCTCAGTATACCGAAAGCTACAGCTTGTGGTATACTGAGATCGCCGCAGCCAAGACGGACCCCGGCATTACTGTCGAGATCCACCCAGCTGCGTGATTGACAGCTGGCTCTGCCTATCTAGAGGCAGAGCAAGCTTTATCTGCCCCCTCCCCCTTTCGTTCCTCCAGTCAGCGCTGGAGGATCAGAGAGGGGAGGGGGGGAATAATATTATAACATAGGATAACATACTTTCATATACTGTATACTTTCAACTGAAAAAAATAGAGCGTAGTTTTATACATCTCTTATGATGTATCTCATAAAGCAAAACATTTATGACAGCAGTGACTAATTCTACAGTTTAGAGTCACATATTAGGATCAATGGATTAAGTTAATGTGTTATATATTATTTTAGAAAGAACGTGCTTATGAGAACAGTAGCCATAGTGATAGTTATGCAGCTTTTTTACATAAAAAATTATCTGATGGACTTGTTCACTTCTCTTCAGTAAAACTCTGCAGTTTAACTGCATGAAAACACATTTCAAGCAAGACTCCCATCCATCAATGTGTGCCAAGTTCACATATTTGTGCTGCAGCACAGTATGTGTCTAAAAGAAAAAAAGAGGACAAGTAACATTTTTTGCATTAAGCTCAGGTTAATTTAAATAAATTGCAAATGTAATAATGTTCACCATAAATGTCATGGAAGCACCTGTGTGGCTCTCATTCAGCCAGACAGCTGGATTCCATTTGCGTCGTACTCAGTCCTTGCTCGCTCATTCTATGGATACTTTGCAAAGAGCTCCTTCTTCTGCTGGGTGCTTCCCTTAAGAGACCACACACCTCATGCAGCATCCCCTTTATTGGTTTAGGTATCCTGTCCCCCTGCATAGGTATGGCTGACTGCCCTTATTGGTCTAGCTTCCTTTTTAATTGCAGTTTGTAACACTTACAAGTTGCTCAACAAAGAGTTTGTAAGCTGGCAGGTTCAATTCTGTTTTGCATTTCAGATTGATTTCAGCATCACAAACTAGGAATCTATAATCTGTTGAGAAAAAATACAACACAAAGGAGATTCAAAATTACTGTTGAGAAAGGATCCCTTCAAACATCAGGTGTGGATCCAGGAGAAGTATTTTTCAAACTGTGATGCAAATTACCACAATACCACCATATCCTTAGTAAAATATATCTCTAGCAACAAATAGTAATGTGTATGTAAAGTTCCCCACAAAGATTAGATGGACAGTTCCACAATCACTAAGTGGAAATGTAATAACAAGATCCCAAGAAAGCTATAACTTAGTTGGTCAAACACATAGCATTATAATGATGCAGACAAACAGCTTGGCTGTGCTGATGGAACTGGAGGCAGCACTTCTTAAACATTTCTAAATTATAAAACACACAAAAGAACACCATATGGATTCCAAACAGCCTTTATTATAGGTTTTGCATAAAATATTGAAATCTAATAAATATTATACAAATAATACAATTGAACAATCTTTCAAAGTCATACCACCTATATAAAAACTCAGTCACTATGATTGGAGCCTAAATATACATATAACCTTCACCAATAACAAAAAATATCCAATATCCATCCAGCAGAGGCCTCCTCCATAATTGAGGCTTAGTGAAACACTTCCCACACTCCAGCATATCTACCCCCAGGCCTAGCTTGGGGGGTGGCTGGACAGCACCCCAACCTGGCTTAATCCATGGCTGGCACAAGACTAGATCGAACACATGGTGATTTTCTCCAGTATATGCACCCTATCCCAGCATGCAACACTGGTTGAGAGAGACCCAGTGATTGGCTGTTGAACTGCACATACACTCACAGTGCCCCTCATTGACTGTCTGACACTGCAGTAGAGTCACACTCCACCCAGGTAGGTACAATCAATGCCAGAACACCTGGAATTAACCAGATAAATGCCAACCATAATCCAGCCAGGCTGAATACAATCCTGGCAATCACTAAATTTCTAGTAGCCACATCATAAAAGGTGATGGAGGCTACACTAACATAGATAAAATCAGTCGCTCAGTCACACATATACTGTAATACCAATCCACCACACACTCCCAGCACAGTGACCAAGCTGTCACTGACAGCTCTCAGTCACTGTTTATGATAAGGAGCTAAGGACAGGATTGTTGTGATTGGCTGTCACAGAGATCATGTGATTGGGAGCCTGTCTCCAACTACCATCATTAAGGTAGTTTTAAAGGGCTGATGGCAAGGGGTTAATAAAGATGTAACCCGTAACTAAATGACATTTAGTTTGCTAAATTCCTGTGGCTGTTAAATCAGAAACAATGGCAATTATTAATAAAATACTTATTTTCACACTTTTTCCTACTTTGTTGCAGCTCAGTGTTGTTAATCTACTGCAACCTCTTTGCAACCATTTCCTGTCTAAATGCATGAACTCCAGTGATGGCTGCATGGCATATCTGGGGGTAAAATAGCCCGTACAGCAGCCCTTCAGTTCGGCTGTACCAAAGGGCTCCAGCAGGCGAAGTGAGCCGAAGGATCAGCCAAAGCTAGGGCTAGATCCTTCGACTCCTTCATGAATAACCCTAGTTTTGGTATGGATAAGGCTTTCAAAGGTCTGTAATGAAATTATTAATATCGTTTTTTGTCATCTAAATTTGGTATTGCAGTATTAAGGGCTAAACTTCTTGGGATAGTGTAGCGAGATACCAAAAAAAAAAATAAGGTAGCAGCGGTAACTGAGTACAAGATCCATCTCATAGGCACATCAATTTTATTATAAAGTTAATTTTATTGAATGCCAAATAACACATTTCATGACTGACCGCAACTTCAGAAATGTAGTGTAACATTGTCAGGGAACCCAGCGTTCTCCTCGGGGCCACCGGGTCTGGTGTAGGGCACGGGGGCTCCTTCGGCCTGGCAGAACTCCTGGCGCCGGGGTGCAGGTGCGCATGCATGAGTTGCGTGCCGGTTACGCGCGCATGGTAGACAGGCTGCGTAGTGCGTCTGCGCCCATCAAGGCTGACAGGTTTTGGCCTTGCTGAGGGAGGTTGCCAGCACACACCTTTTCCATCCATCTCCTCCTGCCATTGGCTCCCGGACAGAGAAGCCTCCTGGTTGCCCCGACAACCAGGGAGTGGCTTTGATTCCCTTGGCTATAAAAACCTGGTCAGAGCCCTGGCTTGTTGCTGAGTTATTCCACCTCTATGGCCTAGCCCCTTTGTTTGTTTCTGCTGCCGTTTCCTGAACCCTCTTCCAAACTTCCTGGTTACCGACCCCTCGGCCTGTCTACCGCTTCTGAACCTTTGCTGCCTGCCTTGATCCAGACTGGACTTGACCACCCCTTTGGATTTGCCCTCTTGTACCTCGATCTTGGATCTTCCAGTCTGCTTTCTGCCAGTGGGTACCTACCCCCAGCTGCAAGTCCGCAGCACCGCCTGACAAACAGAGTTGCAACCAGGTTGACTTACAAAGTGGCAATTCAACAATGTGTACCAGATAATTCTGATACCACACAATTTAAATACTTTTAGTCAATGTAGTTTGTAGCTTGTTGCTTTAAATATGTTACATATGAGGAGATTGCCAAAAAAAGAGGGTACAATGTTAAGAAGTATGAGAACAAAACATTTATGAATCCCACATTTTTATTTTAGGTTTTGATTAGTTGCATGTCTGAAACCCCATCTGGTTTTTTTTATGCCTCACTTTCTTTCCTGTTGTGACAATGGTCACCAGGACAAACCAAAAGCAAGAATTTTGTGGTAGCACAAAAATCAATAAAGCCTGACAGGTGTTTCAACACTTCCCCACTCTATTCAAAACTAAGAAAAGTTCTGTCTTTAGATATACTTTAAACTCTTTTTCAGTTTAGCCTTTACTTTTACTATAAAGACTTACTAAAAACTTCAAGATGAACTAAAGTTTCAAAGGAATGGCGATTTCTTTTTTAAGTAAAAGAGGAACTTTTCGGATCTTTGTTTTCTTGAGCTCTAGCACCGTTTTCTGGTCACCTTGGCAAATACATAAATATCTCAGGTGTAACAAGAGGCATTGCTACTTATAAAGTTAATTTATATGCTAATCATCTATTATGAACTCTAAGCAAACTGTCAATCTCAATTCTAAATCTGATGGCTTCATTAAACACATTTATAAAAACTTCTGGCCTGTATGTTAAGGAGGATAAATCAGGAATTCTGAATTGTATTATTTCCTTTTTCGCTCAAAGATTAATTGCAGAAAACTTTCATTTCTGTCATGTCATAGAAAAACATATTCAAAGCACTGAGGTATTAACCGAACATCATTAACAGAGGATCTTTTATTGCTGAAGCCACTTGCCGTTATTTTATAATATTTCCACTACAATGGTTCAATGCAGGAAATTATCAGTTCCTTGAAATGGAAGAATTAACTATATTAAAATGTCAATTTTTCATTTTGTATTGTTTTAGAACTCCACTTTTCCTAATAAAATTGTGATCTATAAGAAACTAGAGCTTAGGGTATTTAAAGGGAACCTGTGCCCAGACTATGCACACTGAAGTATTTATTATTAACAAGCAGCAAAAGCACTTTAGAACAAGCCATCTCTTACCTCTTATAAAGGCATTGTGGAGAAATTAATCTTTAAAATTCTTAAACACTGAAATCTCAGCTTTTTAAAGCGTATCAAAACCCAAAAGCAAAAATGGAATATATTGCAGCTTACCAGTCCTTAGATGTAGTGGCTGCATTCGTTTTTGGGGGGGCTTTTTCCTTCTGTTGATCCAGCCAGTAAGTCTGTTAGCTTTCAACTTCCTTTAACAGGCCAGGCTGCTCAGCAAAGGAGGTCATTAAAGGGTTGGGAGAACACATTTAACACCGACAGGGGTGCTTACAATGATCTGCTTTTATTCATTTATATAAAATGTTTACCCCAAACGAAAAAGAACTGCTTAAAAACTGTTGCTGGAATTCGGCTTTAATTTGTTAATCAAGTCAATCTAAATCTGCTAGTCAATCTAACACTGTCCTCCCCACGGGATGACAATGCTGCTGTCAAAGGGTGGCTTCCACAGAGTGGAGCCACCCTAAAACATGAACTGTGTTACTGGCCAGATCACCATGTGAAAATAATAGGGAAAAAAGCATAAACAAATAAACTAAAGCAGCCACCGCTTTTAAGGATTGGTAAGCTGCAATATAGGACATTTTTGAGTTTAGAAATGCTTTCAGCTGACCATACACTGTTAGAATTTTGTTTGAACATTTGTTCAAAATTGTTAGTCAGAGCACTCTATCTTGCTATCATCGAGTCAACTAATTTGAAAGCCCTTAATTTTTCATTCAGGCCTGCTACTTGAATAACATCCCAGATTATTAACAGGTTTCTTTTGTACACATGTTCATTAAAATATGTACAATGTTTCCCAAAGGAAAATCAAAAACATAATTTTGTTCATTCAGATAAGAAATGAGAAAACATTTTCAGCCTACTCCTTTGATTTTCTTTGTGACTATGGTCTAAAATGAATGTTGATTATACCTCACTAACCAGTAGAAAGTAGAAAGTAGAACGAATGTGGTAAAAAACAGGTGTTGTTTTTTTTTGTGCTATTAGAACTAACCAACATGGCTCTAGTCTCTGTTGTGACCTTTAATAAATTACTTTGCAATTCAAGCAGCTAGAGAGGTCAGGGTTGTCTTAAAGCTCATTTATTGTTTGTTAAAAAAATGTAAATAATTTAATGTCCATAGTCTGGTGAAAGGTGCACTTGGGCCTTGTTCACACCAAATGCAGAGCAGATCCGCTCAGGTTTCTGCACACGCAGTGCAGTGGGTTGTGCCGCGTTTTTGCCACGTTTTTGATGCATTCCGGGCCATTTTGGTAAAAACAAAATATATATATTTTTTTTTTGTTTAACATGGGCTTTCAGTGTGTTCCAGGCATTTGCATGCGTTTTTGATGCATTCCAGTCTGCGTTCCGGTCTGCAACTGCTCTGCTCCTGGAACGTGCTTAGTGTGAACACGACTTTAAAGTTTCTCTGGACAAACAAAAGAATTCACACTTGTTGAAGTATAACGTTTTACAGAAGGATAATGTACTTATTATATTATGTTGTACTTTTTATAAAACTGCTTAAACAGCTTCATTAAGAAATATACATTCTCCTATTCTCCCTCCATCATGCTTGAAAGTAAAAAAAAAAAAACAGGGAATATTTAACAAGCAAATGAACAACACAATTAGATGCAAATCAGGCTTCCTCTTATTTAGCAAACTATATGTGACAGTTTTTCTGTGTATTTGCAAAACCTGCATTAACACAGATGTATAAAGGTTTAAGACCGATTTAGCACTAAAGATGCCGATTTCACCTTTTTTGATCCTTTTTTACATGTTAGTGCTACTGATCTTCTCTAGCCTCTTTCAGCTACTTCCTGTCTACATGCACTCACTCCAGCATCCGCTGCATATCATAGACTGGTTTTATCATAGACATAGTGACAACAGTGGACCACTTAATATGTATCCTTGCTTTCCTGGAAGTCATTATCAGTGGAGGGAGACTGAGAACGTTTGACATGAAAGTAACATGTTAAAGACTTTAGAGATTGGGTTGGATTTACTATTAATATGATTCAATATCTAAACAATCAACTTTATTACCCAAATTTAGAAGTTTACTTTTTGTAAAAGCTGTTTTGCAGTAGAGTTGAAAACTAGCTTGACAAGTAATGTGCATATATCGGTTTAATTACTGTCTCTAAAGGTGCCCATACCCCTTACAATTATCTGCAGATTTTCTGTGGTCAGATGGAAAAAGTGCAACAGGTTGGCCCAGGTGGAGATTACTCCATCCACACAGTTAAGTGTAGATGGAGGAATCTGTTGCACCTTTTCCATCTGACCACAGAAAATCTGCAGATAATTGTAAGGTGTATGGGCAGCTTAAGATCCCATTACCTTTGCAGAGAGTTAAGAGAATATGAGCTACCCCATGATAAACATGATTAGGCTGAAAAAGGTATGATTTGTTTTTCAAAAGCAAATTAAAATTGGTTGTATCTTACTTGTATTTGGGTTGTTTAATAAGTGTAAAACAAGATATTTAAAAAAAATATGTTGTGGTGAAAAGATATGCACATAACAGTTATAGTGTATAGAGATAGCACATATATATTGTGGGGTATAGCTCAAATGGGGATCACCTTCCCTGGGAAAAAGGTAGTCCAGGAAGCAGAATTCTTTAACATCTGACTTGCAGTCAGTTTTCTTAAAGCTTGCAAGATGTAAAATAAAACAGAAAATAAATCCTTGCCATCCAGGTACTAACTAAACAGAAGCTACTCCTCTCTAGCAAGTGGGGAGCTTTTCCCAGCCACCTCACAAACATAAGTTTTCCAGCAACCTTCTACTGTCAAAGTTTACATCTCAAATTGTAGCTCTCACAGACAGCTTTCTGACGCCCAAGCCAGAGCATGCATCTTGCTCTAGGCTTCCCCTTTTATCTCACCTGGAAATCAATCACAGGTGAAACACAAAACCCGATCCGGTTCACACAGACCCAAAGTCATCCTGACGTGAAGGGAAATCTCTCTCTCTCTCTCTCTCTGTTGAATGATAAGGAGTCTTATGGAGGCCATAGCATGGAGTAAAAGTAGAAAACACAGGCCACTGGAGAGTATAAGACCTCTACTATTGCAGTGACCTTTGATTTGCATTTTTTTAACCTGACAGAGGTGCTTTATAGACGAGTTGATGCACTGCTGTGACTTTTGTTTACAAAAGACATCAGACCCGGCGCTACCATATAGGCAAGTCAAGCAACTGCTTGACGGCGCCAACGGGGGGTGGGGAAATGCGGCTGCTCTGATCACACCTGTCAGCGCTCCCTCTCTTTCCTCCCGGCCGCTGCAGCTTCAGAGCGGCCAGGAGGAGAGAGAGTGAGCGCTGACAGGTGTGATCAAAGCCGCCTCTCTGAGCTGAGGAG
>NW_017306967.1:28785-29143 GCF_000935625.1 Nanorana parkeri
GGGTCTCTTCATCCCCCCCCCCTGCCGGCTACCTTTCATGCCGGGTCGAGTCGACAGTGAGAGGAGAGCTGCACTCGCAGCCGTTCCCTTCAGCTGTCACAGGAGTTCTAGCACAGTGCTGTGCTAGAACTCCTGTATTGAGGGTGACAGGTTCAATAAAGAGAACCTGTCACCTCCAAATGCTATCACACAGGGGCTTGTTAGCTCTTGTGTGATAGCAATAAAGTTAAGTGAAACATATTTTAATAAAAATTGATTAAAAAAATTATAAAATAAGCAAACATTTATGAAAAAATAAGTAAAAAATAATAATTAAAATGATAAAAAGATATTTAGATATAAGATATAAAGATAAAAG
>NW_017306967.1:29158-42290 GCF_000935625.1 Nanorana parkeri
GGTGCACCGAAATAAAAATTTCAAGACCGAAACTAAACCAAAATAAAAAATAAAATGTCAGGCCGAAACCAAAAATGTTTTTTTTCTCTAACCTTTTCCAATTTAAAAAAAATATTTTTTCTTTTTTTTTTAAACTTTATTTTTTTATATTTTATTTTTATTTACTTCTATTTAATATTTTTTTTTTACTTTACTGTTGGGAGCTCCGGGGAGATAGTAGGGACCCCTGATATTTCCCTTTTAAAATAGAAAAAGTGGTCTTTTGCCTGTGTAGGCAGAAATCCTTGCACCGGGCCTGATTATTATTCAGCAGTCATGCCAACAGACCATATTTTGTTCCTAATATATTTAAATCTCTGCAACTTTATATTAAGCACAGGGAAACTAGAACATCAAGCATTTGATGGTCTTCTAATTTTGTAACAAGTTTAACAAATTATTTAGTAAGCCGGTGGGTAAGACTCTTGCCAGATACATACCAGTTAGCAGCCATATTTTTAGTCTACAGTGTGTGACACATTTGTATTGTATAATCCAAAAATAAAATACAAATGTCTAAAAAAAGTCATTATACATCTGAATTTAGGGATCCTTTATTGCATTCTCTATGTAACACAGAGAGATGTACCACAATGTGAGTCCAAATAATTCAGTTGAGATTCAGGTAATGGAGCATTTATTGTGACCCGGTAGCATTTCCCTTTTCATAGCTAGAAGCTCAGTATGCACTGAGATGCAGACATTCTCTTTAATCACCATTAGTTTCCTCCTGTTTCATGTACGGAAAAAGTGTCTAAATCAATACAAGTTTTAAAAGAATTATAACCATGGCAAGTAAACAGTGTTACCTTGACAACTGGCAACGACTTTACCAAGTATTTCAAAATAATTTAATTCACTAAGACAACCAAATATATTTGAAATAAATAACATAACAGTAAAGTCATTACAAGACGTGCGCCTGGTGCTTTTGTTTTAAAAAAACAACTGGTAAATAAAATAAGGGTTACATAGTGATCTACAAATGGGTCTTCATTGTCAAAACAATAGAATTTCGTTTTTTCTGTAAGATAAAAATATAATACACATTTAAAGAGACAAAAAATTATTAGCTACCATTTTAAGTTCAAATAGTATTTATCACTTAATGTGCGGTAGTTACACATATATATATATAAATAAGTTGCAGATAAGCACTTGGCCTTATTAGTAGAATCCCCTATATCTCAAAAAGTATATGAAAGTAAAGCTATCACAATGAATTAAGATTTTGTATGTAGGCAGCACCCACAACATGCCTGTTGTGGTCTTTTGTATCCCATACACTGCATGCTGTCCAAATTTGTTGACATATCCTGACCTTATTCAACAGGTAAGCCTGTGTATTGGTATCCAAAACCTGTTACATTATTAAACTGATTTCTATTATATAAATATTTTCTGCCCACAAAGGAGGCAAGGAAAACATTGTTCATGTACATGTATCATGCAGAAATAAACATTATATCCAAAAAGACGGATCATAAAACTTTTTAAAAGGTTTCTCCTCCCAAATAATGCAATTATAGGTTTCACAATGGCAAAGATTATTTCTTTTTAGATTATAGCATATAAGGGAATGTTCACTAAAGAAATGTTCACTTTAACAAAGACCCTTCATAATATTTTCAGATGCTGCCAGCAGGCACCAAATTATTACCCTGTGCAATTCAATCATGCAGATGCAAAACAAGTTGAGCGTTTTAGCATGTAACCTCTGAATCTTGGTTCAGCCATTAGCTCATGCTGTTGCACTCCAATTATTGCAAAACGTTTTAGGGCCATATAAAGGCCATTGATGAAAAGGAAATAACTAAAACAGCATAAATGATCTCAGTTCACCTCATCGCATTAGCACCAGATGCATTCTATTTAAAAATAATAATTATGAGCAAGAAGTACTAGGGAACAGTGCTGCAGAGTCTAAAAAGTTGCATCAAGTTTTAACGCTTCTGAGATTATCCCTAATGGAAAATTAAATAAAGAACAGTCATGTCACTTCAATCTTCCATCATTGTCTTTTCTTCTGGTACAAATATACTTCATATCCATATACCTACAGCTATTTATTAGAGTGGCATATTTAAAAGCTGTTGTTAAAAATATCTGTAAGGAGTAATCACTATTGTCTTATTTTAATTAGAGGGGTGAACACTGAAACACTAACTCTAATCATCAAAATGTATCAAAATCCGTTCTGCTTCATAATAACAAACTCGATTCAAGCTATCAAATCCCAGCTGTTATTTGGATGACCGGTCTAGACATTACTGGCTGCTGTGGCAATACAAACAGTTCTTGTTTCAGACACTTAAGCCCTGTTCACACCAAGGCGTCAAATGTAGTATATGTAGAGATAACTTTGCTGGACAAATCAAAACTAAGAAAAACAAAAGTTTGCTTTTCCCGTAGTTCAATTTTAAATTGTCCATGCCTAAACTAGTCTACACTGGCAACAAGTTGGTTAATTCCAGGGAATCTACACAATGGCATGGGAATCCACAATGCCATGGCCAGCTCCGCCCCCCAGTTGTTGTTGTTTAATGACAGATCAGCATTCCCTGGTCATTTGAGGATGCTGATATGTCATTACAACTTGGCGGAGTGAGCTGTGAGATCACAGCTGGCTCCGCCCAGCTGTCATTTGCACGGAGAACGGTCGGCCCTTTGGCCAACCCTTCTCCACACTTTGGGTGTCACTATGGCTCAGCTCAGTTGAGCCGCTCGGCTGTCTTCGGCTTCTGTATGGGCTATTGTGAATAGCCCATGCAGCAGCCCTTCGGTCCTTTGGTTCGACTGAACCGAGGCGCTCCGGCGGCCGAAATGAGCCGAAGGATCAGCCAAGGCTAGGGCTGGATCCTTCGGCTCTTTTGTGAATAACCCTCTAAGTGATATATCATTTAGAACGCATTAGCAAAGACAAATATAGGTTGTTACTCATTGGTCTGTCTTGTACAATTGCAAGGGTTTTATAGTAGATTTTACACGAAGCTCCAGAATATATTTCTGTTTCTGCTAGACCCAGTATTGGCTTTTTTTTCTTTACTTGCTGTAAAAACTGACAGCAAATTACATTTTACACTGGCTAAGTTGACCCTGCTTATGTCAGTGCAAAGAGACAGAATGAAGTGCAGAAATGATAGTGGCCTAAATAGAAAAACACTCTAAAAATAGTAGTCTCTTGTGTATGTTTCACCCGTCAATCAAACACAGAAACATGGATTTGCACTTTTAAAATACATTGTACATGTATCTTAGCTTTTACATGTCTTAGACTAAGTGTGATGATGGGTTAGAAATGAAGGCTGTACCTGAAAAAGATAAAAAGGAGAATGCAAACAGAAAAGGGTTAGCTTGCCAGGGAAGGGAAAATAAGTAAGCTGTGTAGCACACAGATAGTAGAAAATATGTGGTGTGCTGCTTAGTGAATCTAACTAGAAAGGTTTGGGTTTGGATTGACCATAAATTGAGCCTGAGCTCCACGTTTCTCCCCAACTGTTCCCAGTTCTGTGAATGGCAAACAAACTCAGATTGTGCCAGTTGGCCTGCCCACCCAATCCTCCAGCTGATACAGCCCAAAGTCATAAATTTTGCGACACTATCACTATTGCCCCTAAATAACAGATTTCCACCACATCGATTCATTTTATAGCTGGCAGGGATCCTGGATGATGTCATTGATCAAATATGGTCATCACCTTATTTTTCTACACTGTGAGAGTAATTATTGACTTTTCCAACTTTTTTTTTAAGTGTACTCATTTGCAAAACATAGAGGGCCAAACAACCCCATTATGTTAATGAAATACTTTTTTTCAACAGTGTGTTTATGTTGCCTTTTTTTGGAAAATTAGTAAGAAGGGGTACGATGCACCCCTTACTTATTTACCTAGAGATCAACATAAGGTTAAGGTGCTTTGCAAGGGGAGGAGACTCCCACAAGGTACCCTCCCTATGTTAAGGGGATGTGGCCTGGTATGGTTCAGGAGAGGGTGGGTGCACACCATTTTTTTTAAAGTGGCAATACACATTGTTTACAAAAATATGTAAACACATTGCTTGCAAAAATATGTACCCTCTCTATGTTGAGGGCATTAGGCCCTGCATTTTCTTTATCTAGGATAAGGTTCTGGTATGGATTTGGGGGGGCTACACCATTTGTTTTAAATCTACACCAGACCCTCATCCAGGCATGCAGCCAGGGTGGCCAGGAAAGGGGGAACAGTGAGCATGTGCCTCCTGAAACATACCAGGCCATATGCCCTGCAGAAAAACAGCATAGGTGTTTCCCTCAAGATCCACACTTATCCTGGATAGGCGTCTGAATTTTGAGGGAGAATCGAACAAAAAATGGTGTGTAGATGCTCTGAAAGCAATACTGCTTCTGGAGAACTTTCTACAACTGACTACTGAATGGAAAGGTCTTTATGATAACTACCATCAATGCATGCAAGAGTTTAAAAATAATTTTATTTTCAGGAAAATTAAGTTTTCCTATTATCACTATTCAGAATGTAATAAGAATATGCACCAATGAAACAATAAAAGCAGAAGTCAAGTACTTAAAAAAAAACAAAGTCTGATCTCAGTTGTATATTATGATATAAAAAAGAGTTAAGTGTATCACAAGGGCTTTTCTTCATCTGCATCTGTCCATCTACCTATCTAGCTTTCTATATACAGTGAGTATATGTCTAATCTTGTGCAGTAGTTGAATGGGTTATCAACAATTGTTCTAACAGAAGCCCTTTGGTGACTATATCCACCTATGTATCATTTAAAGGACTGGTACCCTTTTTGAGACTTCACACACACAGTATACAGAAATGACCATACATAATGACCATGCTGCAACAACTGTTGGTGTTAGTTGATCAACCATTATCAGATATTAAGGAGCAGTCCAGATGATGTTTTGATTACTGTATCTCTTAACTGCCTCTCTAACACCAACTTATGTAACACCTACCTGTGTGCGTGGTATTTTGTTTTTATTTACTTTTTAAGATTACTTCAGGATCCTCTTCATCTTCAAATATTGTCTCAGTGGTGGGTGGTCCTTGATATAGAGCGTGGCACTGACGTAACGACATCAGCGCCACTCTCCTCATCAATATATTGTTATTGCAGGGCGCCCTGGAGAAACCTGTTGAGGGGCCGGGTCCATGTCCTACAGTCTTTACACATAATAGGTCATCAGTCTTCAGGTGGCCATACACTGTACAACCATCGCAAGACCTTAGTCTTGCGATGGTTGTAAAGTGATTAAAAAAAACGTACGATCTGCCCATCTTGGACAGGCAGATCGCACTCTCGATCATCGCAAGATGGGGGGCGGGCTTCCAATGACCGCAATGCTGAACGGGCAGTGTGCGCGTGCGCACACCGGCCGGTTCGGCATTTGTCTCCCGAGCACCGTTCAAACAAGCCGAAAATCGTACGATTCTCGGCTGGTTTTCTAACATGCTCCTTAGACAAAAGATGTGCGACCGTACAGTAGAAACGGTCGCACGTCTTTGTTCACACTGTTCAATTCTCGTACGATCGCAGGATTTCCGGCGATTCTCGTACGAGAATCGAGCAGTGTAGGGCACCTTTCCACTGAGTTTTATTCAAACTAAAAGACTCTAAAAAGACTTTAAAAAATCTTGTGTAGGAATGAGGTTCAGATTCTTGCCAACTATGGATTTTCAGCGAATCTACTGGATTCAATTTCACATGTGCATGCAAATTTATGTGCAGTTTTACTGCATCAAAGCTTTTAAAAAACATATTGCACTGAATAGCCTTTAAATCATGATCAAAGGGCTTCAAAGACCAGTAACGGGGGTGGGATTGGATAAGCAAGCTCCCCTCATTATAAAAATGGGTTTCACAGCACTCATTGTGAGTGTATGTTGGAACTTTTAGGGAGAGGGTACGGGAGCTGACAATCTGTAAAGGAAGAATTTAGGGAGGTTTGCACTTAACTGTGGTATTCTGTGCTGTGGATTTCATTGCTGGACTGCATTATTTTGAGTGTCCCATCTATGTTCACAGATTTATTCATGCAACCCCTTGTTAGGACTACTGTTGCTGTCATTGCAATGGCACTCATAAGACTGACTGGTGTTATTGCTTGCTAGATTGCTGTTGGGTAGCCCTTTGCAGCTTTTTAGAGTCTTTTTAAAGGGGTCTTTTTTATTTCATTTTTCTTTGTGCTTTTTATGTAACAGGAAGCAGTATTTTTTTCTGCTGTCTCCTAAATATTATAGCTTCTTTTTTTCTATTTTTTAAAGGGGTATATATTTTATTTTGTGTTGCTAGGGCTTTATTTTTTTAAGTGCTGGATGCTCAAAGCACAGCATTTACTTGCTGCTGAGCTGTTCTCAAGGCTACACCTTCTTTGCAACACACCTCTACATGTGCGACAAGAGTGTGCATCAAAAGCACTTCACATTCTTATATTCACCTCCTTATTGCCAAAGTAAAAATAAAGTTAGGCATACACCTCCCTAAAAAAGGAAGTGAGCAGGCAGCACACATGTGGCCAACCAATCTAGTCACATCAAGTACAGTAAGTACTGACAACAAATAATTCAACAACCAAAAATATATTGCCAATGTATGCTATAACTGAGGTTGTCTGTGAAAATAATGTTGTAACACCACATAAAACCTTAAGGCATCACTTTTTAATGCTTCCTTCAAAGGCACACAAAAGGGCCAGTAAAGCGGTAGCTTTACTTTTTACATTGGTACAGTTCCTTCACAGTAGTGATGGGCTCCCCATGTTATTTGTTTGGTACTACAATTACAATTGATCATTCAAATTTGGACTACAATTGATCATTAAAATTCACCTCTCATTGACTTCAATGAGGTTCACTGCAAAAATGTGTGACTCTCCAATGTTTCTATGTATTCACCAATCCCTTGGCAAATTGAACCTCAGCAGATTCCCCCATCCCTATTTTTGAGGTGAAGAAGATGTACTCGTTGGAGAGGAAGTGAGTTTTGGAGCCAGAGCTCTTTTTTTTTAATACTGCTGAGGGACTATATTATAAAAACACACAGTAATAGCCTAGAGTTGGGCTTAAGTTTTGCTTCACCACTTTCTACCTCACAATTCTCCTTATTACTTACCCAATTGATGGGCAGCCTCGCTGCCCAATTAGGAGGTTTGGGAGACAGGAGGGGCAGGATCAAGCTCAGCTTTTGTAGAATGAAGTTTAAATAGATAATTGTCACCTCAAACCTTAAGATTTTCACAAAAGCAGCGCTATTCTATACATAGCGTTGTGTGTGCAGCAAACTTTACTTATCACTTTAACCTTCATAACAGACAGCTTTTAAATTGGTAATTAAATGTATAATTACATTAATTAATTAAAACAGAACAGAGTACTTTCTTGTGAAATGCTGTTTGGTACTTGACAACTCAACAGCAAGAACACAGGTTGTCTGTAAATGTGGCTCATATCTGTCTGTAAAATGTGGATTATATAAAAAAAAGTAATAGTATAAAATGGACACAGATAGTAAAACATTAAAGTGACCCTGTTATATAACTAATACTCCATTACCCCCTAGCACTGATTGGTTCTTCCTGCCAACCTCCAGCAGCGAGAGGTAAATATTCTTAATTCGAAGCACATGGTTTGTTGGCAGTTTTATTTAGGTAACAGGGTCACTTTAAGGTATTGAAATGGTGAGCTTCATTTAGTAACCCATGATAACCAGTCACAAATCATCTTGTATTTGTCTGCCTACAATAAACTGCTGAAAGCTGATGTCTGATTGGCTGCTATGGGTACACATCATTAATCTTTTTACTATTATTAAAAGAAAATATGTGGGGATTTTTTTTTTGAAGTTTCTGCCAATCGAATACATGTTTTCACTGACCTGCAAAACACCATAAATCACACAAAGGAAATGTTTGATTCATAAGGTTTTCCTGCTAAGTGAAAACATGAGTCATTCAGACAGGAACTTTAAAGAAAGACTTTGTGATTAAAGCTGTGGCCGAAAAGTCAGATAGTGCTTTTTACTGCAAAACCAGGAAATCAGGTTGCATTATAGCAATGACTCATCCAGGTGGGACTTGCCCTTTCCTTCCCTTTTAAAAGTCTGTCCTAATCACTGTTGTCACCCTGATAAAGCCAACACTGACCTTCTGCTCACAGCTCTTCCACCTCCGCTGACAATCAATTTGTAAGGATCATACAGAGCAGTACAGATAGATAGCTCTCAACTGTCCCTCATTTAATAGGACTGTCCTTCTTTGTGATCCAAATCCCTCTGTCCTTCTTTCCTCATCAATTGTCCCTTTTTCTTTGGTCAAATGTATAGATCTCTACATAAAACGACTATTTTCCTGCAACCTTTTATCCAATTTCTAAATTAGTGCATTGGGTATACTTTGAAAAGTCAGTAAAAAAGAAAAATAGTGGTGAAAAAAAAGAACTTGTGGGTTTAATTACCATATTTGTTGTATTAATCCTTTATGATTAATGTAACTGGAGGAGCAGTAATCTGTGCAAAAAGGAATCTCTTTTTTTCTCATCTCAAAAATTTGGGAGGTATGCAAATAACTTGCCCTGAGATAAGTTGCATCATGTTTGCACAAACAACTGCCTTGTGGTCAGTTTTACTCTGATATTCACAGATTGCCTCTATGCAGCAGATAAAGCTGAACTTAAAGTGAATATATTGTATAGCTAAAAAACATTTTTTTAGTGTTGGAGTAAGGAAGGGTTACAAACCATGTATGATTCTTTTTGCCATCTGTGTCAAGTTGGTGGAGATTTCCCTTCATTTCATGTCCCAAAGAGGAAACTGGAAGTGAGAGGAAATCTCCTCAAAGTTAGGTAAATTTAAACTGGAAATAAGCTGCTTCTTTGAACTTGCACAATATAAGTTGGCCTCTGGCAGAGGTCTAAGGAACTGTAAGTTAGCTGCCCATCTGGCCTACAGAATCTAAACTGGCCTCTAGAAGAAGCCTAAGAAACTGGAAGATAGCTGGCCGTCTGGGTCTACAGAATCTAAGATGATCTGCGGCAGAGGCCTAAGAAACAGGTAGATAGCTGACTGCATGGGCTAAATAATTCTTGGAAAAAGTCTGCTGTGCTGGGGGATCTTTGCTGATGTTTTTGGGTATCCTGTAACCTTAACCCTCTCTCCCCAAGCTCTCTCAAGCTAATACAGTTTGTCTGGCTGTCACTGTTGGTGGGTTGGTGTGTTGTTGGGTGCAGCTATCGGGCCACGTTAGGAAAAGCAGGAGAGCCCACTAAAATCCAGCAGCTCATTTAGGCTCCGTTCATTCCTAGGTGTTTTGACTTTAAAAGCTAAGTGCGACAAAATGCTCAAGACGAGGAAGCCAATTCATTTCTATGGCCCCCTGTTCATACCTGAGCATTTTGTCGCACGTTTTGTCACACAAAGTTCCTTTTGATGTCTATGGGACCAAAAAAAAGCTGTAATCTGCCAAAAGTAGCTTGTGTACTGCTTCCAGCAACAGTCGTTTGTCTTCTTCCGACAAAACACTCAGGTGTGAACAGGGGCCATAGAAATGAATCGGATTATTTGTCTTGAGCACTTTGTCTTGCTTAAACTGGCCATACACCTATAGATTATCTGCAGATTTTCTATTGTCAGATAGAAAAAGTGCAACAGATTCCTCCATCTACACTGTCAATCTGATTGGATGCCGGCATTGTTCAGGTATTTTGACAGCCAGTGGAGCCGACTAGCAAGATACTGATGCTTGGCCCAGTGGGAGATTCCTCCATCCACACAGTTTAGCGTAGATGGAGGAATCTGTTGCACTTTTTCCACCTGACCATAGAAAATCTGCAGATAATCTATAGGTGTATGGCCAGTTTTACCTTTGAGCAACAAAACACCTAGGTGTGAACAGGAACTTCTGGGTGAGTACTACAATGTGAAAATAAAGTTGGCCTATAGCCATTGTAGTGACCCGAAGCTAGCTTATTTTCTAGTAATAGACATGGCTTCCTGCACTACAAATATTTTTCACAAATTTTTACTATACAGTACTGGTATGGAACAGATAACATTTCCAAGACACATGTTGAATTTATCACTGCACAAAAGCTCATTATAATGCGGCCTATTCATTTGACTTTAAAAGTCACCGCATAAGAATTAAACAGTAAAACTGACAGCGGTAATTAATTACCTTAACTGAGTTCCAAGATAAGGGAAGCAGGTCACATCTACACATTTCATTTGACAGGTCACTTACTGATAGTTGTCGCTACATAAAAAGCTGAATAAATGGTAGTTCAGCAATGTGGTGATAGTTTTAGCGATCTGACAGCTCTTAAGTTACCCATAAACAAAGGCTTCTCATTTTCACATGTTCATGTGAGAACAGTCAGAGCCTCAGAAGATGTAATCTGTGCATATTGGTAGTGCAGAGTTGATTACTCTTCATTCATAATGCAAAGGTTATATAATATAACAAAGATGATGGAGGAAAGCGTTGCTAGGATTGTGAAAGACCCAATGCTTCTCTTAGACAGAGTGAGGAATTCTGTGACGCAGGAAATGGGTGTGGCTAGATTGTGCCTTACAGTGGAATGGGAAATTGCTAAATAGCAACATAACCTATTGGTTATATACACTGCACACATGTGTGTCTCACAGATACACATAAACCTCAAGACATAGAATATTTAAAAAAAAAATGTTTTATTACATATGCTTTTCTGCAAACAGGCTCCCTACAGGGATTCCCCCTCCCCCGCTCTGATCCTCCAGCGCTGACTGGCGGAAGGGATGGGGGAGGGGCGGGTACAGCTGGCTCTGCCTCTAGATAGGCAGAGCCAGCTGTCAATCACGCAGCTGGGTGGATCTCGACAGTAATGTTGGGATCCATCGCAGCTGCGGCAGTCTCAGTATACCGCGAGCTGTAGCTCGCGATATACTGAGCTTTGGGTCATGGGAGGACACTAGTTTGTGTCCTCCCGTGACACTTAGGAGAACTATGGGGGAAAACACTTACCCCATATTTCTCCTTTAAAGAAGAACTTCATATTTGGAGACTACTAAGCAACTACCAACTGCTGAAAAAATAAACACTTTGGAGTATGTAATGTGCTGTACAATTAAAAAAGTGCAGTGGTCAGGAGTATGTTATGTACAGCTTACAGAGAATAACAGTCAGCAGTTCAGTAGTAGGTAAAGCACAACTTACAAAGTGCATAGGTCAGGACTGTAATGTACAGAACAGTTTACAAAGTAAAGCGGTCAGGACTACTGTATGTAACATACAGCATAGTTTACAGAGTGTAGCTGCAGGAGTATGTTGGTGGTCAGTGGTGAAGTGACCCTTGTGATGGTGGTAATTGATAAGCACCCTTTTACATTGGTGACCAGTGGTTAGTGCCATTTTGGTGGTGATCATTGGTGAGTGCCTCTCAATTGGTGGGCAGTGTTGAGTCCCCTTTTAATCTGATAGTCAGTGGTAAGTTACTCCCTTTATTGGTGGCCTGCGGTGAGTTCCCCAGTTTACCTGTTGGTCAGTGGTAAGTGCCCCTTATCTTGGTGACCAGTGGCACTGGTTAGTGAGATGCCACTCTGCCCAGTACTGTCTACATAGTAAAGTGTCACTAATCCCAGGGCACAGAACAGAATACCTTACTGAAAGATATACCGTTGGACAATATGGAGGAGATAATATCAGAGTAGCAATATTAGTAAGAGAAAAAGAGTTTAGCTAGAAGCTTTTAGTTGATCCCCCACTGTTCTTTAATAAGTGCAGTTAATAAATACTCCCATTGTTTAAAACCAATCAGGCACATACTCAGCATGCACTAAATACAATAACTGAATAGTTAACCTGCATGTAATTTCATTTTGGAAAACATACCAAATGTTCTTCCTATTGCTTTTTAATGGTGTTAATTTTCTAATCAACCTGTATATGCTATCTGGGATGTAGAACTCCTGGACTAAAACCCAAATTAATTTGCAGGAGTAGAGGCATAAGCAGAATTTAAGGAACTCCAGGTAGAAATTGTATTGACCCTTTCAGTGGGGTTACCCCTGCACTGCAAGGAGTAACCCCACTAATTTTTCCCTACGATCCCAAAAAAAAAGGTATATTTACCTATGTTTCCGGCCGGCCAGTCTAGGAGTCCACAAATCATCACATCCAATATAGTGTATTTGACGTGAGGATATATCAGGGTAGCCCCACTGCAAGGGTTAATTAAAATGTTGCCTGGAGTTCTTCTTTAATTGTGAAGAGTTATTTTAGCCTTTTCTGCTGAAAATATCTTTGCATGTATCTGCACCATTTACTATTTAAATGCTCACATACCAGCAGCAGGACACAAAAGCAATTAAACTACATGTATACATAGTTTACAGGAATGTTTTGCAATTGAAAAATAGTCTTTGCTGCAAAAAACAATTTGCAGCATAGAATGCAGCTGATGCAGCTACATGACCACAGCATAGTTTATGAAAAATAAACCATTTACAATTACAATAAGAGTTTAGTGTGCCTTGATATTAAAGAGACCCTTTGGCAACATTAGGCACATAAGCTCTATTGAATAGAAAAACAAAAAATCATTAAAAATAGAACTTACAATAGTTACCTGCAGTCACTCCAGGCCCTTATGTTATCCCTGTGTTAATGCTGCTTATACTGCTGCCTACACACAGCATGTGCCTTCAACCTAGTGGTGATTGAATGTCCTAGAATTTTTCTAATGTCGTTACAGGGTTTCTTTGGAGCCAAACACCAGAAAGCCACATCGTACCCCCCCCCCCCTCTTTTAGTGGCACCGTCTGACTTTTTGTCAGGCTTGTTTTGTTTTCATACTTTTCTTTTCTGCCATCTTTAGGCTAGCCACAAAATGCCACAGGGTTCTCTCTATCGTCACCTTTTCTCCGTGCTGGCCAGTATTTACTGATGCAGATTGCAGGGCTGAGATGATAAAGTTAACACCACCCTTTGTGCAAGTACACTGTGAATGAAGGGTGCCTTGTCATGGTCCAGGACCATGAAAAACACTGAATTCTTCAACTCAGAAGACTAAGGCTATCTTGTGGCCAAGAAGAGGTACTGAGCAGA
>NW_017306967.1:42363-96849 GCF_000935625.1 Nanorana parkeri
TGGTACATGGGGACATGGGGACATTGAATGAATAAAAGCTCAAAATGAAGCTGTAAAGCAGATGGGTCCACCACATCCTTTGGCTTTATGTCTGTTTTTCAGCAAACATTGAGGAAAGCATGTTTGTATAGAAGAAATACACCTCTAGAATTCTGTATACAAAATGTAACACCCTTTAATATACAAATAAAACTCTTGGCTTTTGCTATTGAAATGATAGCTGCTTTCTTTTTGTAGCCTTTTGGGGTAGACAGCCTGAAATGGTAGGTTTTGGAACAAGTTATGATATTCCACAAAATAGTATAGGATTCAAACTGGCTGCGCCCAGCCCATCAAACAAATCTAGTGATGGAAGTATTTGAAAAAAATGCTACTGCTAATATTATTAAAGTGACAGTCCGCAGCAATTATTCAGGCCATATAGTGCTATTCCCTAGGTATCCAGACATGTTGGGTGGCCTGGTGAGGGGTCCCTAGCCTGGTGAGTTTGATGTATGTATAGATGAGACTAGAACTTCACCCGCTGACTAAAAATGAATATATAAAATAGTTACATGGAATTTTTTATATTTGTCTGAAGGACGAAAATAGAAAAACTCTGGTACACAGCAGTGGGGCACGGTAAGTGTAGTGTGATCGTTTATTTGCTAAGTATTTTAGGCTAGTCATTTGCTTCCTCCTGTCCTGTCTGTGAGTGTGTGCGTTTATTTGATACTCATATGACACCCACCTGCATAGCATAACCCAACATTGTTTAGCTAATTTACCCTTTAAATACAATATATGTCATTATAATGCTTTGATAACGCTTTGCAATGTGTGAACACGCATTCACGTGCATTTTTCTGCTCCTATTGCCACGTGTCAGCCCATTCATTTCAGGGGGCTGCTGCACGCGTGTCAAACATGGCAAAGAAGCTCATTCAGCATTTTCAGCTGCAAACCTTTTTGACCATGTATTTGTGTGTTTTTGATCACAGATCCATGCACAGGCAAAAATGCACGTTTTACTGACCGCATTTGAGGTAGTGTGTAGGTTTTTGATGCGTTGCAAGAACACATACAGTGTTTCACTCTTTACTCAGAAAGCTCAGAGGCATGCTGAAAAAGAATACACAATATACTTTAAAATGTCTCAACAAGACAGTTTGGATTGACCATTCCGCTTTATACATGAAAGCTCTTAGCTCAAGCTCAGGCTAGCTTCATGTAACAAAGAACAATCTGTGGCAGTCGGCACATGGAAGTGTCATACACAGAAAATACACCAAAATATCCGATACAAAAAAACAAAAGCCACTTCAAAATTTCAAGAAATAAATGAAAATACTGATATGTAAAAAAGGGGAAGACAATGAGTATAATAAACAAACACAAGAGCCATGGGAAACATTGAAAGATAACCCACTTATAAGCTAGACACTTAAAAAAATTGAGCTTGTAACATTATACATTGGTTTAAGCAGGGGGTTTACTGCCTAATACACTGTTCAGCATGTACCAGATTTGCTCTTTTATGATATATAACATGTGAGAATATTTGTACGTAGAATTTGTTGGTTACATGTGGCTGGTTTTATTGTCAGCAGTTAATACAGCAAGAAGAGCTTAACCCTTTTGTGCTTTGTTTAAAGTTCTGTGAAAATGTATATTCTGAGGCTACATTCCCAGCTTCCTATTTCATGTTCATTCCAATGATAAGCAGCTACTTAATGCATCACCAGAGATTCAATTGAGAAAAATCCATGCATACCTGTGAGAAAGCTATCTCTCTCTGTTGTTTCCCTGCATGTCAAGGATGCTAAATTCAGTGTAACAAGAATATGTTGGTGTTTGACTCATGGTTATATTTGTGATTATTTAAATAAGTCCAACAAAAGTTGTTACTTTTAAATTCTGAACTCCAGGCAAATATAGAAAACCGATAAATGTATTTATTATAAAATCGTGTAAATACTTAAATCTTGATATTAGCCTCATGTAATCCCTTGCCTAGCTGGACTCAGACTGGAAGAGGGGAGACCGGCAATAGAGACAATCTGGCTCTGCTTACAAATGGAGAGAGCTGAGCAAGCAGAAGGCTAACCTTATCAGTTGTCTGCTGTCCTTTTACCATCCAAGACACAAAAAGGAGGTGTGTTTTGGGCAGTGTTGTTCAGTAAACTACTGTATGCTTCTGCTGCTACAGTGGAGATTTAGAACTGGCCTGTGCTGTTTGGCTGGGATATCTTGGTTACACAGCTTGCTGTACATAGCTACAAATTCATTAGCAGGTAAAACAATCCCCATATATGTATTTCAACTGTGTATTTTTGGTATTTGATTCGAGTTCATTTTTAGTGCACCCTTAAGTCCATTGCTAAACATCTAAACATTTAAAATACAACTGATGCCAAAACTTTTTTTTTAGTTTTGGATAGAGTAGGGAGGAATTAGAGCAGCTGTTAGGTTTTTATGGCTGTCTGTGTCCCCATTTTAGGGGATTCACCCTTTCTATTTGTCCTAGTGAAAGTGAGAGAAAATCCCAAATGTTGGGTTGTCTTTGGAACAGGAATAGATGGTGTGGCAGGCTAAGCCAATGCCATGGTGTATTATGGCGACTTTGGCACCCATGACTCTCAGCCAAAGGGGCTGAGAGGGTCCAGAATATAAACAATGTTTTAAGGAAGAGCCTGGCTGTTCAGGTCCTTCTAGGTTTTCCTAAATGTAGCTGGGATCTGGAGGCCAGGTGTTACCAATGACCAGTATAGCTGGATCAGGTGGCTGAGAGCAGCCTTATTAGGAGTCTGGACCAGAGTTCAGAGAGGAGAGTTGGAGTTGTGCGTGTGTAGGAGGCAACCGGTCACACACAGACTAGGGTGCATGCCGGACGCACAAGGAACAGCCGGGGGAGGCTGGGAGAGGTCAGGAAGGTCGGTGACCATAGGACCTGTGAGACACGCTGCTCGGAGAGCAGTGTGAGTATCACACTGAGGTGTGCTGAGAGCCTTAGAGCTGAGGAAAGCTACTAAGGACGGTATGTGTTAAAAGGACGGTATTTGCTAAAGAAGGCCGATTATCATGAAAGGTGCATGAAATGTTGGCCTTTATGTGAACGGGGGAAGGCTACCCCGTGGATGATCAGAGACTTTGTGTTTGCCCTTGTAATAAACTGCGTTTTACTTGACTTACCTGGACTACCGTTGAGTGTCCTTGTTACAATGGAAAGTCTTCCAATGGGGACACTTGTTCTGGTGACCTTGCTGACCACCAGGGACTTCCATCTCTTCGGAGGGATTTCCTTTCACTTCCTGTTGTTGCTACCAGACAAGAAGTGAAAGGAAATATTTCCAATGGGACACATATGGCAAAAAAAAATACTTGACAGATATTATAACCCTCCCTTACTGTATCCAAAACTAAAAAAAAATGGCTTCTGTTCTACAAATGTACAATATTTTTAGACTCTACCATCCCCCTTTCATGATTGTAATTTAATATATCTTACGCCTATTCAGCTAACATTTTGCTTTGAGCGCACACTGTACAACTAAAAGCACTGCTTGAACTTAGCCTACTGTATATAGCCTGTTGGAGACATTACTAATTATATACCAGTCATATGGAATGTACAGTCCCACTGTTCTATTTGCTAAACCTCAGGAACATGGAGCTAGAAATCGCACCACTGTGATAAACCGTCAGGCTTTGAAAATTGTACTTCAGGCTGAAAAACCCTGCTGTCCACATATTTGTCTCTCTGTGCCTTTCTTCCACTATGTACACCCTTTCTGCGGAGTTTAATTCCTGTCCTTTTACATTACGCACTGCCATGCCACTGCCTATCAAACCGCACGCCTCTCAGAAAAACTAACAACCAGCTATTTAAATCAGATGTTTTCATGTAAACCTGTTCGATTTTTAAAGTGACTCATTCGTTCACTGGGCCTGTGTACAGTGATCTTTTCATGCACTGCTCAGATGTATACAATAAAGGAGCAGCTTTTCTTATCCCAGACCCCAGGTACTCAGCCACTGATAGAAAGGGGTGACACACAGAGAAAGCAGTATGATAAAAAGCTACATCTGCCTCAGGCATTGAAAAAGCAGTCAGATGATTAAATTCTTCTATAGCATTCCCAGAAGTGCAACAAGGCAAAGCCTTAATACTAAGGAACAGAAATCCTTCAGATTTATCCCACGCTGATTTAGCCATTCTTTTCTTTTCAATAATTGGTGAAAGCTGGCATATGCTGCAACATACTTTCCCTGAAGCTCCCTCTGTTTCTGACAAGTTTCATTCCATTGGAAAAATCAATATACACATGGTCAAGAAATCATTGTGGTACTAAACCCAGGACTTAGCTCTATGAAGTCAGGCTTTTCTCTCCCCCTTATTAAGCTAGACGCATCATCAAGCTCATTAGCATTAGCGTCTTGCTATCTGAAGGCCAGGGAGAGGAAACATACAGGAATTACCCATAGCTAACATAACTTTATGTTTTACCTGAAGATATTTATTTTAGGATAGCGTGTATAAGTAGAAGTATATTTTCTGCAAGGCAATATTACGGAGTTTGCAAATACAAACATTGTTTAATACATGTGGAGGTTCACACTGAAGAGACAAAAACAAAAGAAAAGTAACAAAAGTAACATTAAAGTGACACTAGACCCAGGAGTTAAATCTTAAAAATGCATTCAAGTACCTTAACTATTAACAAGAATGTATCCTATTTGTGTATCACTCTGCTGTAGATCCTCAAATTATCTCTGAATTGATGCTGACACTATCCTTCCTTATGGAGAGTGGCTACTTTTGTTCCCTAAGGTCCCTGTGTGTGTTGTAAAGTAGACACTGCTCCAAGCTCATTCCGATCATAGACTGCAATCTCCAGTTTAGTTAGCTAATTTTTATTGAAATTATGGTCTATCCCAGGAGTGAGCTTGGAATGGTGGTTACTTTACAACACAAACAGGGATTATGGGGAACAAAAGTAACCACCCTCCAGAAGGAAGGACAGTGTCAATATGAGTTCAGAGATGGTTTGAGGATCTACAGCCGAGTGATATTTTTTAAAATAGTTAAGGTACTAAAAAAGAATGCATTTTTAAGATTTAACTACTGAGTTTTGTGCCACTTTATAGCAACCCAGTGAACCACAAACAGGAGATTGTTTTAGTGTGTTGCAACTTCTTTTTGGGGTTTATTATAACATTATCTTAGAGAAAGGCGCTGTTCCTGCATTAGCTGCTGTGTAGACCTTAAATTTCAAAATAGGAGTTCTGAGCTTGAATCTGATTCCGCTTACCCTACCTCGAAGTTTAGCAATCATAGATATTTTGAATTATGATCATTTTGATGACTGGTCAAACAATAGATTCCAGCGCATGTTTTGATGCTGGAACGAGTGGTCTTCGAGGTAGAGAAGCCCAGAAGAGATGAGTATGCAAACAAGGAGCTAATTTTATATGGAGGGTTAGTTTTAGAGTTGGTGTTACAAGGAGGGTTAGTATTGGAGTTACTGGAAGGGTTATTGTTAGAGATACTGAGAGGCTTAGTGGTATAGGGATGGGCTGTGTTAGGGTGTGTGTAAACAGGTTACAGAAAGGGTTAGGGTAAGGGTTACAGGAGGGGCTATTACAGAAATGGTCATCTGCACAGTGCAGCCCAGCACAGAAGAGGTGAGTATGCAAACAAGAAGTGAGTTAACATTATAAAGGGTTAGTGTTGGGGTTAAAGGGAGGGCTAGTGTAAAGTTACAGTTACAGGAAGGGTTAGTGTTAGCATTACAGGAAGGGTTAATATTAGGTTTACAGGTAAGTTAAATATGCAAAGGTTGATCTTCAGTGAGCAGGAGCCCAGGATTGTGTTCAAAGGGAGGGTTAGTGTTTAAAGTGGGGTTACAGGGAGGGTTACTGTTAGGTTACAGGACGGGTTACAGTGAGAGTTACTGTTTACAGGGATTACAAGATTACAGGGAGGGTTAGTGTTAGGACTGGAGTTACAGGGAGGGTTAGCGTTTGGACTGGAGGGAGGGTTAGTGTTAAGACTGGAGTTACAGGGAGGGTTAGTGTTAAAAGTGGGGTTACAGGGAGGGTTACTGTTAGGACTAGAATTATAGGGAGAGTTAGCGCTAAAGAAGTGGTTACAAAGAGGGTTAGTGTTAGGATTGGAGTTACAGGGAGGGTTAGTGCTAGAGGTGGGGTTACTGTTAGGGTTACAGGGTCTTTAATGTGGAGGAGCCTAGCGCAGGAGGGGTGATTATGCAAACAAGAAGGAGTTACAGGAAGGGTTAGTGTTAGGGTTAGAGAAAGGGTTAGTTAGAGGAGGCTTCGGTTAGGGCATCAATCTTAGTGCAGAAAGCTCTGTACCAAATTTACCAATGCTGATAGAATTGCTAGGTAATGATGCAAAATATTATGCTTAACCCCGTGAAGACGTCGTAACGACGAAACGCGTAGGGGCGGGCCTATTCTACGTCATACCAAATACGGACGTTCGTTGGTACACCATCTAACCGGCCGGCAGAGACTTTGTAAATACAACACAATGAGGAGTTCTTTCTTTACATGAGTTTGGAGACACGTCACGCTTTGGATATCGATCAGAACAAGACACAGTGAGGATGCTGCAGCCCCTGTGAGATATTACATAAGCGCTTTTTTGCTGCTTGTCACAGCCATCGAAGTACGGTGAGTGCGCACTTTGAGGGGAGACTTGTGGCACTTGCTCAAATCCCCAAACAAACTTTCACAGAACCCCCGTGATCGGGGGCTTCACAAGCAGCGCACAGATTGCAGGAATTTTTTTGTTGCACAAAGATTGTCATATTAACACATGGACTATTCACGGTGTTTCATTATTATTAAGCAAAGGGATATTGGGATTATGGATGCATAATTAAGTTATGTATTTTTTCACTTATCCACTAATAGAGGTTTACTAACTCATAATCCCGTTTATATTGATTACGATTCACATCTGTTACGATTTTATGTTTGAAACATGTTGTTTGGGCACGAGATAGCCCTGAATTATAGAGTGACCTAGACATATTGAGGTTGAACCTTTATTTATTTGTTCACAACCACCACGGTTGGGTAATTAGTAGTTAAAATATTAGACACATACACGGATTTAGCCCATCACGAAGTTTATTTCACATACTTGTTGCTTATATGATTAGCTCTGCACACCTGGTAAAATCATAAAATATTATAGATTTTTACACTATAATTGTTCAGCGGTTTAAACATGTCATTATGCTAGCTGATTCCAGGTGATTCTTTTTGCCATATTGTAGAATAATACATTATTGTTTGTCATTTCTATATTTAAAATGCTAATACAGAATTAAAAATCACTTTAACCAAATGTGTGGCAATAGGCAAATAGGCAATAGTGTCGAACAACACATTAAATAATAGGATATCAGATTAATTTACCGGGTTTTATGATGAACTATATGCGGGTATTTCTCTAAATAAATTCTTCTACTGCGCAGCTCATTAAAAAACTATTCCCCAAAATGTAGATCCAAGGTAAACTGATTGGCCGTATAAAACTCTGGGATATTTAAGAATGATGGAGAGCATAAGAAGAAGTCTTTGTTTTTGAATTAACACCAAGCTGTTTCCACTTGCATTGGAACACTGCATTAATGTGATACACATTGCGGTTGACAAAATGACTGTGCTAACTGAAGCATACCTTGAATAAATCTCATCTTCTAATTTGCAGTCTTGTCCTTCTCATAAGGTCTCAATATAGTGTTAATGTTTTCAGCCAAGAGACAAAGCAAATTGTGCATAATGTTTTGCCTTGTGACAAACAGCAGTTACAGAAAAGCTACACATTATTCAAATGAAATGAGGGCAAGGCCCTCTGCTATCCCTTGAATTGTCATATCATTAATCTTCATAGAACACCTGCCCCATCTTCTACCCTCTGTTTCCTCCATGTACCAGACAGCCCTTCTTAGTCTTGATCTATCCACCCTTGGGATTGGATGTGCTAATATCATTATTTAAAAAGTGTAACATGGAATATGAAATTGTATTTATTTTGGCTGTGCTTAGAAAAATAAGTTAAAAGAAGCTTTAATGCACAGTCTGTTGGCACATATTTATATTCGTACATACTGCTGCCTGACTGATGGGAGCATAACCAGAACTGATCTCGGTTATAGGAGACAACAATGAATATTTCTTCTAACAAGGCAGTATCTGTGCTATCATCAATTGCTCTCAAGCGTTGGTGTTCAAGTTTGACAACGGGAAATGTCAAGTGAAGGCAGCCTTTTGTTCCACCTAATGAATTATGTCTGCTTGCCACCCATTACCCATTTCATTCCTACCTTTTAGATATATTATGAACCAAGTGAAACTGTGAGATATACATTGAATTAGATATGTTATTAAAGTAGAGGTGAAGTCTTGTATTTAAAAATTGCTGACAGGCAATTTTTTTTTTATCACAGAAGAGACTGCAGGTATCTCTTCTACCAAAACAAAGCTTCTTCTTGCCTGTCAGCAATTCTTTTTTTGTGCACTGAGCCATGTGTATGAAGCTCAGTGTACAGACTTGGGAAGGTGATGAAGTAACTCCTGTGTATATGCGTGAGACTTACATGATGCTGACCCCGCCAATCAAGAGGCCAGAGATGCTGACCCCAGGAGAAAGCCAGGTGATGGTGAAAGCGCTGTCAACGGAGGGGAGAGCAGTGCTGGAGGGGATAACAGTCAACCATAATGTGCTAACATCAGCGGTGTATCTACCGCAAGGAAAACTAGGCATGTGCCTAGGGCGGCATTTTTCAGGGGGGGGGGCAGAAAATGCTGCCCCAAACCAATGAGGAGGACAGGGCTAGGCTTGCCTTTGGTCATACTGGGCACTTGCCCAGTGGGCCGAGGCTTGGCGGCACAGAATCAGGCAGCGGCGGCTGCCTAATGAGGCAAAATAGGCAGCCACAAGGCCCTAAGAGTGGCTGCCTATGTAAAAAGCTGCCCAAACGAGGGGAGGGCCCAGTGAGTTGTGGTCAGGCAGGCTTTGTACAGGAGGTGGAGGAGCAGCAGCAAAAGGCTCAGGGCTGGCCATCGCATGTGATCTGATGGTGGGATATCCCAGAAGCATACTTGGGACTGCAATGTATCCTGTTGGTACTGATGGCACTTCGAACTGCAGGTAAGAGGAGCAGAACATCTATGCAGGGAAAGGGAGTCTGCACAGTTCTCCTGAGACCGTACATGTCCTGAACTGGGTGGGTTGGGGCAAATTTAGATTGAGGGGGTGCCCGAGTTTAGTCTTGCCTAGGGCAGCAAAAAAAACAAAATACACCACTGGCTAACTTGCTGTGCATACTAGCACATTATGGCAAATACCTCTGGAGGTCTCTTTTTATACACCACTTTACTTTCACTTTAACTAAGGGAAAATATAATGAGATATCAATTGAATTACAGAGTAATGCTAGTTTTGTTATATGCAGCAGATCTGCCCCAAATGATCTCTTCTGTCAGATGTTCTAAAGTAATAAAAGTTACCGCTATTGATAAACTACTAGCCTGTGGGAGTTTACAGACCAGAAACTAGCCTAGTTACAATATAAAATGTTCTTAGGAAGCAAGGGAGGTGGAGGCCTGATTGGCAGATGAAGGGTTCAAGCTGCCTACATACCATGCGCAGAAGAACTGTCACTCAATGTGTAAAGGAAACTGGTGATGATAAAAATAAGGAAGCTAACACCACTAATTTATTTATCTTTGCCCCATCCTGCATCTTCCTTCTAGGATATTAGCTCACTAGGTAAAGAAGACAGGGCCAGGACAACAGCTCCAGAGACTGGTCCTTTTAAAAACAAGTCAGCATTTTTAGCTCTTTTATCCCCACAGGTTCTCATTATGTTACCTGTGCATCACTGGTAGAACAAAAATGAAAGAGGAGGGGATCTTAGGAGAGTTTGTAAATGGATTATTGAATGTTGGAAATACAATTGTAAATGACAAAACCTCTGCCATGTTTTTTTACTTCTATCTGGGCCTCTCTTAAGGAGAGTCTCTTCTCTTCTTGTCCTGGAAACGGTGTTGTAACCAGGGCAGGAAGTGAGGGGACATTTCTACCAGGTATAAATACAGAACCCCTGTCAGCTTTTAACTTTTTAATGACAATTTTTGTACAGAACAGGACGTGAGGGGAAATCTCCCTATCAAAAGGATCAGAAAGCAAATTTTTTTAAAAATCAGCAACTTTACAAGTTTTTATCAACAAATTCCTGACATGCGATGATATAATTTTTTAAAAATGTTTACATTATTTAATTTAAAAAGCAGTCCTTAAGCTCCAGTCTATTGACTATTCCTAGGCTAAGATAATGTCATCAGTCTGCTTTTTAGTGATCAAACTGCAACATGGTAACAATCACAAGGTTATAGGTTGCAAAGGGGACTGATCTATGTCATCAATCCTGGGGCCTGTACAATTCTTGGCTAAGTTTGCATTATTGTCTCATCTCTGAGTCATCATCTAAGACCATAAGTACGTGTGACCCTGGATAATACCTGAAAATGATGCCACCATTGTTGTGGGGGAGAAAAGCAAACTAAGGTACTGCAAGGCTGCTCCCAGCTCTTAATACTTATGCAGTGACATTGAGCCATAGGAATGAATAGGCTGTATGTTGAGCATATGGAGAAAACGCTGAAGGTTTTCAGCAATTTTTGCTGCAAAGGCACTGCTGGGCAGAGCAAGACAGTGAAGATCTTATGAGCAGGGATGAAGGTCAGTATATTACTATCTAGGCTTCACTGAGGTAGGTAGGGGGGAATATAACCGCAAAAAGGGAAATGTATCAAGTGCACTCAAAATGGATGTTTGTAAATGGATGGGAGGATTTGGTGGTGCCAGTGATAGGTGTGCAAGCTCCTAAAATAGGTTGAGGTGTCCTGTGTGGTACTTAGAAACAACAAAAACCAACATCGGAGCACCACAATGCAATTGAAGGCGATGGGAATTGGATGACTGAGTATTATAAAACCAGTAAATCTAATGAGAATGCTACAGAGTAGTACAACTGTCCACAATTGGGCTTGACTGAATTAAAATGACACTCACATGATCAACGTCCTTCAAAGGATGTGTCGCTGTGACAAGGAATTAAAGGTTCTCCAAACTTGCTGTTGGTTAACCTGTTCTGTGTTGAGCAGCTCCCTAATGGTCTGTTGTTGGTTGGATGAATTGGTCTGAGGAAGTGAAGAACTAATCCCGACTGATGTAGCTGATAGGCAGCTGAATGATGCATGATTAAGTACTCCTGTTGGAATGGTGGAGGTGGCCGGGCAAGCTGGCCAGACTGAGCTGAGCGGCAGTTGTACTACTCAGTAGTATTCTCATCAGATTTACTGTTTTTATAATATTCAGTCATCCAGTTACCATCACCCACAATTGCATTCTGGTGCTCCGATGTTGTTTTTTGTTGTTTCTAAGGGGGAAATATAACAGGACAACTTCACTAAATGTGAATATGGAAAAAATATCTATGCATGGTCCACTTTTTTACTATTTGGAAGGTCAAACTGGGGAGAGGAAAAATCTATAGGTAACACAGGTAAACCCTTTAAAGGTCAAAAACTAAAACTAAATATATACTTTATATTGAATTTCGGTTCTATTCCACTTTTAATAACCATATTGATCTAGAAGTTTGTAAACTTGCTTATTGAAGCTGGCCATAGGATGTGCTTCCACAATGCATTTTTCACAATTTCACCCAGCCTTGTGAAAAGGCACTTACTTTGTCACAGCTTACAGAGCCTGCTGTCCAAACTACAACTCAATAGCTGAACAATGTAACATTGTCAATGCTTGCTGGAAGCAATGCATTATGGGTTTTGTAGACTTGAGAATTGAGATTGCATCACATCTAGCAGCAGCGAAAGAGACGCAAAGCACACTGGGAATCCAGGAAGTTGTTGAAAGTGATGGGCAGACAGAAGGCAGCACTCACTACATAAAATGGATTTCTTTTCAAGTAATGATAAGTAATGATTGCATTATGAGAAACAACTCTAGTATGTATTCCTATTACAATGATGATGTTATAACAGGATAGTACAGGTATATGTGGTGACTTTACAACTCCTTTAATAAACATTTTGCTAATCATTTATATACTTTAACATATTTATTTGGTTTTTAAGAAGGTTTAAAACATAGCAGTACATGAGAAAGATACCAACAAGGATTATTTTCCTACATACAGAGACAAAAAAATAATGGCTGATATGACATAGGAAATATAGTTTGTGTATCATACAAATAAACCATCACCTGTATTTGTTATATCCATTTGTTGTTTAATGCTTGTACATGATTAGCTGTCCTTTGATACAAATTGTTTGCCTAAGAATTCTCCAGAAAGCTCTCATTGTTTACACATGGCCCTAAATCTTGCTAATATCCTCTGTAAAAAATTGTTGTAGCTGTGTGTCTGTATAATATTCCTTTTCATTTGAGAAAAGAATAGCGATTTTGCAAAAATATGACATGGCTTTATCCAGTTTAGATAATGGGGACAAATAATGCCCCTAACATGTTATTTGTATCTCTTTTTAGGCCAGACTAAAATAGCCTCCCTTCTTATGGCTTTATTCTATGTCCAGCAAAACACGTGTGCTGTGTGCTTGAAAGCACAATTACTGTGTACTTATGTGATTAATAAAGTGCATCATTTTTAAACTGAATAACAACTTTTGTCATTTATATTAAAAAAACCTTTTTTCTTCTCATCCCATGCTTTTCTGCCCATTGAGCCTAGTCAAGTATATCTTGACAGTGAGGCCTGGTTCATACCTAGGTGTTTTTGAGCAGTAGAAAAAGCGCTTCAAAACATCCAACACAAGAAATCCTTGACCTGTTTTGGCTGACTACCCATTTTGGCATCTGACCCCTGCCTTGGCGTTGACCACATTCTGGACTTTCTCTATTGATTTTGCCATTTATGTTTACTGTTGTTTTCAACTTTTATTTTTTAAACCTGCACTTTAAATTTCAGACTGGTTTCCTGATTCCCTAACACATCCTCCAACTCCTCAGAACCACCAGCCCCCTCAAGTGCCCCAGAGCCTATACAAAAGCCCAGGCAAAACGCTGCCATGCTGTTTTGCAGCTGGCATACCTGGGGGACAGGAGCCACACTGGGCCACAGATTCTCCAGGGCCAGGTCAAGAGGTGACTAACCCCACATCATCTTGTGCCAGACAAGGTCATATGTAACTAGCCTACTGGCTTCCCTTCGGAAGGGAAAATTTACACTCGTACATTGCCTGTCACATATTATTAACCTAATGGTGTAGCGATTCCAGGTAAAATACCCTGGCTCCCAAGAGGAGGTCTGGTGTCAGTCCATAAGAGTTTGCAACCATTTTAGGCAGCCTGCAAACCACGTGATAAGTGACACCTCCATGGGCTGAAACTCAACGCTGGCCATGCAGCAAAGGCTGAACCTGCAGCATGCTATCAAATAGCATCTGTGTGAGTACAGTACATGGAAAGGTTCTGGGGAGCTGGGGGTTTCTTCACCACACCAGTGACTCATTATTCAGGATGCATGCGGCATCATGGCACCTTTTGTGGTGACCAAAATAGTAAGTGTGATGTAAACTGCATTGTAGCCACTAAATGGAGCTGAGACGTATAGGAAATAAATACTTATGTCCTATGCTTCTCAGCTCCTTCTATTGGCCATATTGCTATATTACTTCACAATATATTACACAGTTACATAGTGTTTGAGGTTGAAAAAAGTTTGTTTGTTGTGCGTGCGTGCGTGCGTGCGTGCGTGCGTGCGTGCGTGTGTATAAGAGTCCCTGTGTGGTCTAGTATTTAAGTGTACCTGTACCCCTGTATGTTACGGTCTCTTAGGATGGTATCTAATTGATTTTTGAATGATTCAATACTTTCCGCTGATACCACTGCTTGTGGCAGAGAGTTCCAAAATGTAACCGCTCTAACTAAAAAGAATCCCCTACGCCCTTTGTGGATACATTTTTTCTCTACCAATTTTAGGTGGTGGCCTCTAGTCCTTGTTACTGAGTTAAGTGTACAGTAAAAAGTTTAGTGCCGATGTTGCCATCACCACTAAACATTTTGTGCAACAAAATCATGTCCCCTCTTAATCTCCCCACTTCCAGCGTGAACATGTTTACATTTAGTAACCATGTCTCATAACTTTGATCCTCCAGCACCTTAATTATCTTTGTTGCTCGTCTTTGGATTTTCTCCAGCTCCAGCTTTTAGATTCTCTGTTGATGCAATAAATGATTGACTTAATGAATGAAACCTATGATATGGGTAATCTTTGAAATATATATTTATAAACTAAAGTTTTTGAAAAGTATTTTTTTACCATGTGTATACAATCTTTATCTTGCAAATTAACATGTAAGGAGTTACCCATAACACAGATGTCACAGCGCATTATGAGTTGATATATTTTAATATTTTATATATTTTTTATATATAGATATTTTTTTCATGAATGATCCTCAGCATTATATTTTGCTCCAAAATAATTCCCTCTATCCCCAGGGCTCTTGGCCCCAACGCCCACACTCAAGCCAAACCCCAGACTTAGAGAACTGATACAATTTTATTTTGACCTTTTACTTGATGTATGTATGTCATATAGTAGTTGTAGAAAGCAGTGCCTGAGATTATAACATACTTTGCTTTAGGGAAACAGTAAGAAACAAATTCTGATTTGGTCAAAGTTGATGTTATATATGTCATGAGAATTGTTTCAAGGAGTTTATGGAAACCGACTGCTTTTTAGCCAGTTATTTGCAGCAATTCTGCTTCAGTTTAGCAAACAGGCAACTTTTGACAGCCAACAATGCAGTTGGAGACAGATTCATTTATTTTCTGTGCTTTTCCAGGACATACTTCAGCTTGATATGAAAATATCTTCAAAAATAAAATAAAATCTCTCTTGAAGATAAATGCCAACCCATAAGCAGGCACGGCTTTATCTGATGAATCTGTCCAGGTTGCTACATGACATGAGTACATATTTATGTCAGAATAGAAGCAAGGGTATCTGGCTGCTTTATGTCATAGTGCATGGTTCATTATCCTGTTAGAAACCTGCTAAAAGCATATATAGTATTATATACCACAGAAATTCACAATATTTGCAGTAACTATAATAATTACCACTAACATAGAAGCAATAAAAATAAAGGAAGTTTAAAGGGAATGTATAGTGGATTTGTATATATTTTGTTATGGCCAGGACTGAAAAAATAAAATGTTTCAGTAAGGTAAAAGTGAAATATTGCATATTAATATTCTGCATTCTTATATTTAGACAGGGATGAAGCTCTATGTTAATTGTCACATGCTTTATAGACTCCTCTTAATAGATCCAGCTGAAATGTACAAGCGAATAGGTTAGATGCAATTAGTTTTTCCTGTCTAAGGTTTTGATCAGGATGAGCTCTATGGGAATCTTTTGTCATGCATTAAAGGAGAACTATGGGGTGAGTAAACCTCATAGTTCGAGCCGATATGTGAGAATTAAACTGTCACAGGTCGTCTCAATAGATCGGGAAGTGAGCGAACACATACAGTCAGTCACCGCTGCCTGCAGGGATTCCCCCCTCCCCGCTCCGATCCTCCAGCGCTGACTGGAGAAACGGAGGGGGGAGGGGGCGGGTACAGCTGGCTCTGCCTCTAGATAGGCAGAGCCAGCTGTCACTCACTCAGCTGGGTGGATCTCGACAGTAATGTCGGGATCTGTCCCGCCTGTGGCGGTCTCAGTATACCGCAAGCTATAGCTCGGGACATACTGAGCTTTGGGTTACGGGAGGACGCTAGTTTATGTCCTCCCGTGACAGAGAATTATGGGGAAAAACCCTTTCCCCATAGTTCTCTTTTAAAACCGAGCTCCATCTAGAATTCACTAGATAAACATAAATGGCCTTCCAAGATAAAATAATAAAACCAGCTTTTGCTGCAATAGTCACCCTTAATCCAGAGATTTCCCCTGCTACTAGATGCCCTCAGTCTGATGCACAACATTGTTCAAAAAAGATTTGATGGGTTGAAATGGTTACAGCTGTCATCCCGGATGGCCAAGCAGTGAGGAAAGAGAAAGCAGATCTGACAGCAATCGGCTCTCTCTCTCCTCACTGCTCGACCATCCTGAAGTGACAGCGCTCCCTTCTCCACATGATTTGGAAGAAGACTTACGGAAACTCAGAGCAGGAGTGAGGAACATGCTGAGGTACAGCCTTAAAAAAAAACCTCTATAGTTATTTGCCTCCATTATTTGTTCTTGGATGATGTGGGCTTGTGGCAGTAAATGATGCCAGTCTCAGATAATGCTTGGTTTTGTAAGTGCCTGACATTATCCTAGCCATTGCACACATCCATCCATAAGTGAACTCTCTCTGTTTCTGCTGCCACGTAAGGCACAGTCTCTGTTCTTTCCTATCTTCACAGAGCTATGGGCTTGTACAGATAGTAGGCGGACAGGCAGTGTGTGATGCCACACTTTGGTGGACGTAAACTGACTATAAGAGATACAGTCACAGTGTCCCCACAGTGTATCCCCCAGCAGCATTAACATGGGACATCAATTAATTAGGGCAGGGCTGGAGAGGGGCATGGCACTCAAACAGGATATTCAGGATGCCATGCATAGGCAATCACAGGGATGTAAACTGATCACACCAGCAAAGATCTGTTTCCATGTTTGGTGTGGTCAGTTTGACTTAGGGACCAATGGCATTAGCAGGACCACCAAGTATTTATCAGCACAAAAAAAATACTTATAGTTACTATGACCTATGTGAAAAACCCACAACAGAAATTTAAACTTTTACTTTTTTATGGCAAACTACAGTTTAATATACTATCACATTATGTGGCTTAATGTATGGCTGAAAATAGTCAATGTGTCCCCCACAGCTACCTCAGTGTACTGCTGTATCAGATAACAAAAAAAAATAAAATGTTTATAATCTAAGTATAGGTCTACTAGCTAGCCATAGCTAACTTTATTTGAGCTGGTTTCAAACACAAAATGATCCGAGATTGTCCATGCTTGTCTACCTAGTTACCAACCCAAAGAATCACCTAGCAGTTCCTTATTGAATCTACAGCATGAGCAGCAGCCCCCAAAAGAGAAAGCTCACACTCCAAAGTGAGCATAAGCATCCTGCCACCTGGGTGATCTTTGGTCACCCAATGGGATCCAATTGGAATGCCATTTTTAAGGCTGCAGAGGGTCATGGATGTCCCTGTGATATATTACTGGCCTTTTAAAGAAGTGGTATACTTCCTTACTAAATTTTATGTTAATAAGGAAGTATAGTATTTCTTTATTAGGGTAGTGATGTCACATGTTGTGTTTTTTATTTTGTAGGAGCCAATTTTTACATGTCATTGCTTACATCAAAGAACCATCATAAATGCATCAAATGCCACCATATTTGTGCTACTTGGAAGATTTGCAGCATTATTAGGAATATATCAGAGACACTTTTTATATGGATCAAGAGGGCACTATACTTTTTTATCCACAGGACATTGGTACTTAATATGTTTTTATTCTGTATGGTATATTAAGGGTCATCATTGTCTTGATTTGTTGTGTTATAGATGTCAACATGACATGCCTAAATAAGTAGCCTAGTCTTCTGAAAGCTTATTGCTGAAAGCATATTGCTTAATATTTTTAGTTAGTGAGTAAAATGTATTACTTTAACAATGCTGTTTGTCTTCTCTACCTGTGTATGTATTCCTGGCTTGGTACATAACTTTTTTCTATTCTAGTACATCACTTTCTGTAGATGAGTTATAGTCACCCACGTCATTTAAAATAAATGTTCGGAAATTATCGTATTTTGGAAGGTGGGGCAGGGGTGGAGATGTTGGGATAAGTAATTTTATGGTAGGAAATTCCCCTATGTCCTTAGATGAATTAAGGGGAAAATGGGGCATATTCCCTTTAGATGCTTGGCGTCACTTACAACTGACTAACTTTTTTCGAAAAAATGCTTGTCTAATTAGGCCTTATGAATCATTGACCTTCTTTGAAAGATTGGTGGATGCTGAGTCTTCGCCAGGTCACTCTCTTTCCCTAATGTATAAAATGTTACTGCAAGTCAGTTGAAAAGGCTCTTTGTACTTCATAAGGGAATGGGAGAGAGATATGGGGAAGACCTTTACGGATGAACAAAAGGATCAAATGCTGTCGAGGGTTTATATGGTGTCTATAGACTCTAGGGGGTTGATTTACTAACCTTATAAACACGCCACGAACAAGTATACACCTTTGTAGTGTGTTCCCTCCCAGCATGATCTATTGGTGGAATCTAGACACCTTTGTAGTGTGGACACACCCAGCAGGTGTGTTGTGCAAAGCCCTGCATGAATTGCAAGGTGATGTTGTGTAAATTAGCTCTACATTGTGTTGCTTGCGTTGATGAATGCAGGAATGTAAATGCATGAGCTAACCATTTTTGTCTAAACTGTGAAGCAGCATTATATATGCATCATATGCATGATTTTTCCATATATGGCATTAGTGGAAATATGCTTTTAGAGACTTTTTGGTTGATAAATACGTTTTGCTGTGTAAAAATCACACGCACCTAGTGCGTGCGTGTGTTTAGGTTAGTAAATCACCCCCTAGAGCTCAAGAAACAAATTATAAGGTGCTTACCCGGTGGTACTGGGTTCCGTATTCACTAGGGAAAATATATCAAAATGTTTCCCCCCTATGTTGGAGGAACTGTGGATTACCGGGTACATATCTACATGTATGGTGGGAATGTCCGAAGCTTAAGCCTTTTTGGCAAGATATTAGAGAACAAATGCAACTTATCCTTGGGGAGACTCTTCCATTCACTGCTTCTACTTTTTTGCTGTATTTCAAAGGCTAAATATAAAGCTATATCTTTGACCTCATTTATTAAATGCAGCGGAAAAAGTTGATTCTGAGATTTTGGAGGAGCCCAACGGTTCCTACCAGAATGGATTGGGTCCAGCAGGTCAATCTTATTATGGAATCTGAAAAGTGGACAGCAACTTGCAAAGGGAAATATGATAAATCCTGTAGTGTATGGGATACATGGATTAATTATAGCTCTACGTTTTTTTTAACCCCTTCATGACTGAGGCCTTTTTTTCATTTTTTGTACCATGTTTATGGTTTGGAAATATAGAATTGTAATTGGAATGGAGGAGACTCCCGTATCTCAATTCCGTTGTAGCGGGTTTTTCAATTTTGTATAATAGAACAAGAAGGGAGGGTTTTAGTATATTTAATTAGTTCATCATTCAGTGTTCTATTAACCTTTTATATGTTCTATAGACCTTTTAAGTAGTATTTGTATATCACTCATGGGAATTTGTTTATGTTTTTGTCTGTTTTGTTTAGTTTTGTTTGGATATGTATGACTATGTTATGATGGTATAATATAACATGTTTAAATAAAGATTATATCAAATTTTAAAAAAATGTTCGGGGGAAACTGACCAGCAACCTTATGAAAATGGCAAACTGTTCCCTGTGCAGCAAATGTCATTTTGACTTCTTAATCAATTTGCCCCTAGGTTTAGAAAACGGGAATATAACTGTTAGATTATTATTTACAAATGTAGGTACATTGGGCAGCAGTCACTCTTCACATTCAAGTAAGAAATAAACTTCCAAATGGTAGATGCCAATGTTAAATGCCAGTTAAAACAAATGAGGATTTTAATGCAGCTAATCTCATTTGCAAGCTATTTGATGTATGGTGAATGTATGCAACAGTGAGAGCATGAAAGTGAGCACAGTAGATTCTCCAGAAGAATTAACAGACAAAACACCAGTGAAATCAATGATTTGCTTGTCCAAGCGGCAAACATCTGCAAACAAAACATATGTCCAACTGTACTGTACAGTCTGTACATCACTCGGAAATACCTTTAAGATCACTTCCAGCTCTCTTTTAACTGTTTAGCAGTGGAAACATATACAGTATATACTTCCAAGGTGGCCGTGTTTTTGTCTTCTGTCTTCAATAACTGGTATCTTCAATTCAATCTTGTCATTTTAGGGTCCCATGCACCAAGTTAGCAGAAAGCAACACTAATAATGCAATCTGAACCAATTTTGTCCGTAATAACTACTTTAGTGCACTAGAACACAGAACTGTTTTTCTTTTACATTCTTTAGAAATACCACCAAAGATATTTTTTCATCATCAATGCATTGATTTTACAATTCCAAGGATCACCAACCTTTCTCAACTTCAGATTCACACAGAAAATATGCTGTGTCTTAGTAAACTACAGTGAATATTTAAAACTAAACTAAAAAATCACTTGTTTATAACATTAAATTATATAAATCAGGCAATATGGTTTCATGCTTTTGGGATATGTACAATGACCCAGGTGTTAAGGCAGGCATGAACAGAGCATCTGTTGAGAGGCTGTTTAGAACCTGATCTATGAACACTACATGTGGTTCTCAAGCCATTAGTTGAAGACCAGCAGCTCAGGCAAAAAACATTACTGTAAAGGCAATAAAAAAATGTAAAGCTCATAGAGGTAATATTTAACCAATATGTAAAACCATGTTATAGACCTCATTGTGCACAATAACAGAGCCAAATAAATATACACTCAAACAATTTTTATTTCCACTTTTGCAAAAAATGACAGCATGAAAAAAGGTCTAGCTACTGATAATCAAGAGAGGGCAAGGAGGGCACACTTTTTACTTTTAAAAGCAAAAGTACTCAGGGGTCCAACTTTTTATATGAAATGGAAACCATTTTATAAGAGCCCAGGAGTCATGGCATTTTTATAAGATAATATTTAACCGGTCTTCTCCATACTGTTATTTTTACAAACAGAAAACACATTTTTGTGGATTAGATGGCTAAAGACATCCATGTCAAATCAACAAGACTCATGAGCAGAAGCAATAATATAATATTTCAATGGTATGATTGTTGCACATAAAACCTGGATATTATGACCCTTGCCAGAACTTTTTGATTAAACTGAAAAATCCTTTAAAAAAAGCTTTATTTAGCATTTACAATTCCTCTATTAGAGTCTACAGTTGAAACTGCGTACAAAGATATAGTAAGCATATATATTTAGTAGGTAAATATGGTTTTGCCTCCCATTAAATTTAATAGAATACATAATTAAAGCTAGTATCGATCCCTACAACATTTAACCTTTTTGGGGAAAAAAGCTTACATTAACCGGACTATTAGCTCAGAAAAAGTGTTATTATGCTTTGCAAAGAAATGCAGCAATACCAGTTAAAGTGCTGTAAATGATCTATTGCTAACCTTATAGCCTCATATATATCTGTTTTATTTCAGCTCGCTGGTTTCATCTATGCCTGTTATGTCTTGAAATGCATTTCGGAAGAAGAGGACAGTTGTAAGTATTCATACTTGCGACATATTATTACACTGACCATTAACTTTCGTGACATACTGAGAGCATAAATTTAAAAAGTGTTCGAATTTCTTTTACTACAAAGGATTTGTGTAACAGCAATAGACCGAGAAGAATCAATGACATTGTCAAGTTGATGTATGATACATTCTATATGTAGAATATCAGAGGGTGTAATAATTTATAAGGTAATTGCAATTGGCACAAAGATACCATCCTGAAATTGGGTTTCTGACTTTCTGCACTGTAGTAAAACAAGAGAAACATTTTTGTCATTGTGATTTGGAGCCTAATTATCTAAATAAGTGAGCGGGCGACCCTTGCCTTGAGAAAACGAAACTAAGTGCACTTAATGAAAAACCTGTTAAGTCTATTTACTTAAGAACTGGCAGAAAGCTGAACTTATCCTCAGATAGTTATACTTTGGGCCATGGTGCATTACATTGGGCGGTGTTTCTTGGGAATAAAACATCACTGCATAATACACTGAAGCTATGCTGACAATAATCTTTACAGTTGTTGCTGGTTGACTTAAAGTGAAGCTATTTCATGGTCATTAATGTTCAGTGTTAAGTTAAATGGTCTATATGCCAAATTTATTTTTGGGTGTGGTCAGGGCTCTATTTCTGCATAGCTAACCAAGGCCATGGCCTAATGGAGCATGGATGACAGAGACAGCACAAAGGTCTTGCTTATGATGCTGCTGACATTTTTTTTGTCAATAAAATGATCCAGCATACTGACCTGCCCAATAATGCCATCCAGCTCTTCCCTCTTGCTACCACTGCCTATGCCATTTGTTTGGAACAATGAACTCATAGGGGGGGATTTATCAAAACTGGAGCAGAAAGAAGCTGAAGCAGTTGCCCAGGGCAACCAACCAGCTTCTCTCTTCAGTTCGTTCAGTTAAGATTTGAAAATGAAAGAAAGAAGCTGATTGGTTGCCATGCACTAGATTGTGTGTGCTCCAGCTTTGATAAATTCCTTTCTATGTATGTTTTTACAGTTTGCCCATCCTTGGCCTCTACGCCTACAACCTAGTTACTAGAACATAGCGCTGCTGTTTTTCTTCTATTTCATTTCAGTTCTTTTCTTCTTCTGTTTCATTTCAGTTCCTATTTTGTCTTTGTAAGCCCGCCTCTAATGGTTTCAGTGTGGCTCTGATTCTGTGTCAGTATACATGCTTCTGTTTCTGATTGCATCCGTACAGTAATGTCAGCATGGTAGTGGTATGGTTTTACCAATTTGATATTGATTTAACTCTGTTTAGATAATCATGATTTGATACAGTGATACTAAAAGGGCCGACTTATACATTTTTCACCCAGCATTATGCTGGGCAGATGCCATTCGCATTGGCATTCCCGCTACTATATAAATTTAGAGAAAAAAACAATTATATCTTGGTGATATATACACATTGCAAGGATTTTAACAAACATTTTTGCAGGTTTCTACCTTTTTCGGTTTTGAAAAAATTGCCTTTGGTTTCATCATGTCCTTTCCAGACTGATTCCTGAATGGGAGGGTCTGCATTCATTATAACTAATGATGAAATCTCAGCGTTCTAATGAGGAAATTTGCAGTATATGTATACCTTTAGAAGTTGTTAACACGTAGAGAGTATCTCACCAAAAATGAAATTCCTTTTCTAGGGGGTGCCTAAAATGTTACTTGTATCTAATGCAGAATATTCTCCAGTTTGCTATATTACATTGAAGTTTTTGACAGTTTTAGAAAATTGCAGCAGCTGCAGATTAAAATGAAAAGGTAATTTTTAATAGCATGAAATTACAAAATAGCCTTTGTAGCAATTTTATATGCTGTGTTAATTTTTTAACAAAAGGGGTGTTTTCCTTTAACATTAGTGGATTGATTGGTACTCTGTTTGGTTTGAATTTGCCAATTTGCAGTTCTACACCAGCCAATATAAGAATGATTTTCTCATTTGGATATTTTTGATGTGCTGACACGTGACATGCTCTATGATACTTATGGGACATTTGCTACGGCAATCGGATATCTAATATGTTTTTATTGCTGCACACTATTCCCCATTTAGCCAACAGAATGTGATTTTGCAATATGTTTAGCTAAATGGGCTGGGTCATAATGTCAGAAAATAGGATTTAGTTGGTAGTATATTAAGAAAATTAGGGATGCACCGATACCATTTTTTCCAGACCGAGAACTGATACTTTTCCTCAAGTACTCGTCAATACCAATTACCAATACTTTTTTACTTTCATGTGACAGTTTTTCTAAAAGAATACACCAATGATTTTAGGACAGTGGTGGAGCACCAGGGCCAAGTCACAGCTGCAACCACTGCAACCCTGGTAGTTCTGACACTGACTCCAAGCTGTAGAGGGGCTTCAATTCTAAGCAATATATTATACAGCAATGGAGAAAGGCACCGGCTATAGAGGGCTACAAATCCCAGCAATATATTATACAGCAATGCAGAATAATACCATCAGCTATAGAGAACTACAAATACCAGCAATACATTATACAGCAATGTCAAATGGCAACCGGCTATGGAGGACTACAAATGCCAGTAATACATTATACAGAAATGCAGAATACCATCAGCTATAAAGGACTACAAATCCCAGCAATACATTATACAGCAATACAGAATAATATGAAGCAACATGCTCTATGCTGCTCCGGGGTGCTGGACTGATGCTTCCAGTGGAGGATCTCAGGAGGGCTGTGTAGGATCTTATGAGGGCTGTGTGTGGTCTCAGTTGGGCTGTTCCGGGTCTCGGGAGGGCTGTGCGTAGAAGGCTGTGCGGGGTCTCAGGAGGCTGTACAAGGATCTCACCAGGGCTATGCAGGGTCTCACCAGGGGTCTGGAGGGTGTTGTGGGCATGCGGTGGGATTCCCCAGGAAGGAAGAGGAGGAGATGAGTAGCTGGCACTGTAAGCAGGTGCTACAGTTCACAGGAAGGCTGCCGAGGTCCCCAGCAAGCGCAGGACCTCAGGCAGCTGCTGTAGTCTAAAATTTTAAAGCGCCGGTATCTGTGTTTTCGTTTTGGGGTATTTTCACGATTTCAGTGTCTGAACCGATACCATTATCGGTGCATCCCTAAAGAAAATATTGTCTGTTTTTAATGACTATAGGAAAATGTTGTGTACTTACGTACTTTTTTTTATAAATTGCATTTTTTTCATACTTATTTTGGGGGATACACACTGTTTCTAGCTTGTTTAGCAATCAAAACTGTATGCTAGGCTGAAAAAAATCAAGGTTCAAGGGTTTGGGGGCTGTTTTACAGAAGTCCTTTAGGGCCTTACAGAAACCACCACACCAGAGTCCCGCGGCCAAGAACAAATGTATCAATTTGCAAATATAGCTGTAATGAACAGTCTGAATGCAGAAAGTTTTATATTACAAGTTTAGAGATAAAAATAAAACATGTAATTGTTCTGGTCACTAACATTAGTAAGACCTCCAACTTACATTTCCTTAATCATTACCACCTTCTATATGACTTTCCTGACATTCGTTTGAAACATGAGTTGGGAAATACTAAATTAGCACTCTGCTATTCTGTACAGAATGCAAAAAAAATCATTTACATACAACATTTTCTCTGCAGTAATAATTATAACAAGGCTGACCTAATCATACATTCACTGTGTCAGACAAAATAACACATTATGTAATGTCTTTCGTTATCCAAGTCCAGAAAACTTACCTGTGTCCTTATTTCCCTGCATGACTTCTTCTCAATGAGGGTAAAAAGGTAATAGCTGATAGCTCAATAGTCACTTTAACTCTAAACAACACTTCTCTAGGCAAAAAACCTTCTGGTGGCTTGCTATAACATTAAGAACACATTGGGTAACTTCAATATACAGGAGGTGAAGGTCTAATTTCACCATTAATTCCCACAATCCCACAGCACAATTAAAAGTAATGAAAGTTTCCTATACTTACCTGCGCTAATAATATCCTGCAGAGACAAATTTGCTTTCAGAGGACACCGGGGATCAGAATGAGTAATTAGATTTTAAAGCTCTGCTTTTCATCTTCACTTCTCACTTGTGAAATAAAGGGATTCTTCACAGCAGCCATTTTGTCTTTCTATACTGTAGGGCCAGCCAAAAAACAGGTATGGTATTAATAAACATTCGATAATAGCCTTTTAAAAGTCAGTTATTTTCATTTAGAGTAAGCTATCCACAGGCAACAGGTGAGTTTGGGGAAGAATAGTCATCAGAAAAACCTTTTTAATTGCTATAATTTTTCCCTCTAATAGTCACCTTAGGCAACCATACATATTTATGAGTGTAGTCACAGACACAGATCCCTGAGGCTGCTAGATCATGACCCACTACCCTTGAGTGTCTAGAGCCACCCTTACATTCTCCTTAGATTTGTTTCTTATATTAGAAACATTTAACGTTAAACGTTAAATTTAACAGCTTTTTCCTGCCCCCTAGGCATAAACAAGCAGTTAACCCTTGCAGTGCAAACATCTAATTTCCCTGAAGTCGGGCTTTAATATGAATTATTCAGCTTAAAAATCAATGCTTAAGACTCTGTTGTTTCTATGAGAACTAGATCTTCTCCCATTGGGTGCTGCTAACTTGACTCTCACATAGCAATAGCGAAAGTGAAGCCAGGCTGTCAGTTACAGCCCACACATCGAAAAAAAATGTGCCCTAACAGTCATGTTTCACTATTTTCTGCATATGTCAGTGTCCAAGTGGAGGGCTTAGTTGCTGACTTTGAGATAAAGTTGAAATTTGCATATAAGAAGTAGCACTATTTAGTCTTCTTCAGCTGCACATTTTCTGAGGTACAAAAAGGTACATCTGAAACAATTGAAGGAGCAGATTATGAATGTATCACTATGTTTACATGCTTTGCAGATGGAATGCTTAAAAGGAGAACTATGGGGTTAGGGCTTTTCCCCATAGTTTTCCAAAGGGTAACGGGAGGACACAAACTAGCATCCTCCCGTTACCCAAAGCTCAGTATACTGCAAGCTGTAGTTCGCGGTATACTGAGACGCCGAAGCTGAAACGGATCCCAACAATTTTGTCTGGATCCGCCCAGCTGCGTGAGTGACAGCTGGCTCTGCCTATCTAGAGGCAGAGCCTGCTGTCCCCGCCCCCTCCCCCGTCCGTTCCGCCAGTCAGCGCTGGAGGATCGGACAGGGGAGGGGAGAATCCAGTCACTCCCCTGTCACGGCTCTCAGCAGTGACAGGATCGAGAAGTGAGCGAGCACCGGTATGTGTTCGCTCACTTCCCAATCTACTGAGCCAACCTGTGACAGTTTCATTGTCACAGGTCGGCTCAGATTATGAGGCTGAGTGAAAAGCACTCACCTCATAATTCTCCTTTAAATGTAAAGTTATAAAAATCAAATATCAGCATTTAGACAATTAATGTAGTATCCTGTAAAGCGGAATTGATATTTCCATTCACAGCTTAACTGTTAAAACATTTTTTACAGTTCCTTGTGCTGTAACAAATGTGCCTTAAATCCGCTATCTGCCATGCACAAGTTTTCTAATTAAAGAATTGGAACACATTATCATTATTGCTTGTAACTGCAATAGCTGTTGCTTACCCAGTGGCCATCTTTAGTTCCCTTAATTGTCTGGCAAGAGAATTCCTTCACACCTGCGTATTCCTGGACACTTGGCTGAAGGAACATATTTAAACTAAGCAAGCAGTAGAATGCTCCTTGGTGTCCATGTAATGGCAGATAAGAAAAGTACTCTTGGGTGGCAATTATTTCTTTATTCTGCTTGCATCTGCATGAAACAAAAAAGTATTCTCTTTTTGTTAACAATTTATTAAATCCATGCTGTCATCTGAGACCTTGTAAAGTGAAAACCAATGAATGAGAAAAGTAATGAGAAAGGCGTGAGTATGCCATTACCATCCATGTCTGTTGTTAAACCTCTTAAAGTGGCCTCAACAGGATTTTTAAAACCTGAAGGTAGCTGCTCCCTGCAAAGCAATTAGGTAATACTTACCTTTCCCGCTGAGAAGCTTGTTGGAATATCTTCTGCATCTGGCACACTTTCAGGTTTGTCAGATGCCTGGTCCCCCAGTGAACTCTGTAGTTCCTTCATGCTCGCTACTGCCGACCGAGGAAGCTGCCCATCTCCGCACGGAGTTGTGTGTGGGGCGGAGAGAGCCTATGATCTACATGGCGATCCAGCAGCATCCAGCATGGTATGGCTGTCCTAAGGGAACGGACACTTAGGATGTGATCAAGGTATTTACTATTTGTAACTTAAATCACTAATGATCACTTGTGTACACAACATTTTGTTTACATGTAATGGTGGGAATGAGACATTGTTCTGATGTTGGAAGGGGGATGTGGCTCTCTTTGATTGGTTGATTGGCTGCCAATTTTCTGTATTTATATCTGCACTTAAATTGTTGGTGTGCATTTTCTGTTTGCCTGAAGTAGGGACCACTGGGTTCCGAAACGTAGTTTTGAAATGTGACACTACTACAGTCAGTAAAGATACTGACTTGATATTCATCTGGAGTGAGAGTGACTTTCCATTTGATTTTTGTATGATTTTTGCGGAGGCATTTGCTGTCACTGCAGCACCCACCATACTTTGGGTCTTCATTCTGGTCAGGAGTGCAATCGGACACACTTTTTATTGACCACTCTATCTAAGCCTGCCGTCTGAACTACAGCGTCTGAACTTCCCACAATCTAACATCATCATTACTTGCTTGAAGCAGTGCATGATGGGATATGTAGCCTTCAGAAATAAAAATTGCATAATTTCCAACAGCAGGGAAAGGCAAGGCACACTGGGAATATAAGAATTTGTTGAAAGTGATGGGCAGATGGAAAGCAGCACTCACTACATAAAAGGGATTTTTTCAAGTAAGCTTTTATGGCATTATGAAAAACACCTATAGTATGTATTCCTAATACAACGCTCATGTTATAACAGATAAGTTATGCTGTGACTTTAGAACTCCTTTAACTACTATATGCACTTGCTGCTGCTAGTAAGTATCATCATTTAATAAATTCACTAATAAATGCGCCTTCTTACTAACAACTAATCAGTTGTGAGGAAGAGCTTACTTAATCTGCCAGCAAACTCCTCAAGCAATGCTGGCATTCAGAAAGGACTCTGAATACTGTTCAATGACACTCCATCCTCATCACCAATATGTTATTGTAGGATAATGGCTCTAAGCAGATCAAGAATGCTCTGTCCAGAACAATTACTCAACAATGCAGGAATGAAACATAGAGGGAAAAACAGAAGCAACAATTCAATATAATTTCCTAATTACAGAGTTAGACTAGATCTGCAATTACACAACAGCACCATCTGCTGATCAGGAGACATAGTCAATACATAATAGCATCGCATGCCAAATTCACCAAAGATTTACCCCAAGAGATTCATTATTTATATGATTTATTTAGCATGTTCACTATTATTATTCACCAAAACAATCCTCTTTTTCAAAAAGATTCATCAACAATTGTCAATATTTGGATTTTAAGTTATTTGAGTGGAATTGCTGCTGTATATAATATTGGTCCCTTATGGACACTTGTATAGCTTGTTAAAGTCAAAAGTCCACATTCACTATACATTTACAGGGTTATTCACAAAGCTAGAAAATAGAAAGATTATATCCAGTGGCCAGGCCCTATTTGTATTAACCCTTTCTTGAAATGCAATTGACAGTTTTTTTTGACACTCAACAAGCCTCAACTGTATATTAGAAACACTAGCAAAATAAAAATTATGTTGGTCTAAAGAAGTCCAAATCCAAGACAGTTATTGAGGGTCGGAGTGTCTACTGTGGTACAAAAATATAATTTTATTAAACATAGTTATAAGTACAGGTCAACATTGCAGATCAACACTCCACCTGAAACCTTTCTAAAAAATGGTAACACTAACCATCACATTCTCGCTTCACACATACATTCACGGACAAGCTGTACAATGTAGAAATATAAACCGGTGGAGCTCTTAATATTGAATGTCGAGCTGACAGTGCTTTAAAACAATGTAGCGATCACCGCTGTGTTGGATATATAGTGGCTGTTTTCACTGAGTCTACCTGGCAGAGAAGGGAAGGAAATACTGCTATAGTCATTGAATCCCGCTGGGGGATATTAGATACCAAATATGCTTCACAATTGGCGACAGAGATCTCTTCTTTCAATCCCAGCAGTAATGTATTCCACGGGTTGTATATATTAAATGATAAATTATCCCATCCAGGTTAAACACCTGGGTCAAGGTACAGTCCTGCACACTCTATCAGGGTATTTCGTGAAGAGTGGCAAAAAAATTCACACATGGAAGTTTCCAGACGTGTAGTAAATAATTTCAATATGAGAGTACTCACATATGCCGTTTTTGGTAGCTGATTTCCGCAGCTTTCGCAGTTATTCTGGATATTTTCACACTGGGTGGCCGAAAGTTAGCAAGATGATGAAGATAGTTTGTTTCTTTTCACTTCAAAAGTGCCAGTGTAACAAGAAGTTTTCTCTCGTATCGCTTAGACAGCCTCCAAGTATGCTAGAATCTAGCATCTGACGAAGCCCCGGGAAAGTAAGTGGGGGAAAACGCGTCAATAGCAGTGGACCATTTTACCTCACCTGCATGTCAGGTAGCTAAACTCCGGTGTTACAATTCAAACGGCGCTAACTTCGATCACCCAGCAAGGGAGCTACTCAGAGGCTGTCTAAGCGATACAAGAGAAAACTTCTTGTTACATTGTGAATAGCCCGTACAGCAGCCCTTTGGTTCGACTGAACCGAAGGGCTCCAGCAGGCGAAGAGAGCCGAGGGATCAGCCGAAGCTACGGCTGTATTATTCGGCTCAATAGTGAATAACCCCCTTAGTGAAAATTTACTCATTGTCCTAACAGCAGGCTGTGGGTGGAAATGGGCACCACGTTATTCCTTAGTGACAAACTCAGGAGTTCAAACTTAAAAATGCATTTAAGTACCTTAACTATTAAAAAACATTTAGCTTGTGTATTACTCCACTGTAGATCCACAAATCATCTCTGAATTGGTGCTGACACTGTCCTTTCTTTCTGGAGGGTGGCTACTTTGTTCCCCTGGTCCCTGTGTGTGTTGTAAAGTAGCCACTGCTCCAAACTCGCTCTCATGATGGACTACAATCTCATGTTTAGTTTACTAATTTTTATTGAAATCATAGAATACCATGGGAGCACCCAGATGCCCCCCCCCCTTTGTGAATGAGTAAGGGATACTTGTACTCCTACCCATTCACTAAAGGGTTAAAATAAATCCTTTATTTGAAAAAAAAACACAACAAAGGATTTTTGACAAGTCCTTTATTAAAGAAAAACCCAAAAAATTGATCCATCGACGTAATCTAGGGTCAATCACAACGTCCAGCGTTGTCCATGACGACGACTCGGCGAAATAAAAAATAAACCAATACAAAATAAATGGAAATATATATATTTTTTAAACTACATCCCGCAGAATGGCATTTTGACAGATGCCGGCAATGCAGCAGATGCCGGCGATGCAGCAGTGACAGCTAGCTCTGGCCCCAACTGTTTACAATTTTAACAGGTGAGCCATGATTGGGCAGAGTCATCACGACTTTGCCCAATCATGGCTCTCACTGTTCTTTGTGCCCTGATTGGGTGGTCAGGTGCAAGGCGTTAGCCAATTAGGGCTTTAGAAAGTACATTGCCGGATTGGGAGCTCGGCGGGTTTAATAGCCTGCCAAACGCCCTGATAGTACATGTGTTCGGCGAACACACGAACTAGCGATGTTCAAGTAGAACTCATGCTCGTCTTGAACATCGAGCCCAACCCTATTTAGGATTAGGTTGACTGTTTGAAGTTGACTTTAGGAGTTAAGATAATGGATAGAAGGTGAAGAGAAGTGTGGGTTAAATGTTAAGATGATAATAACTGTTAGAGATAGGTCAAAATTGGGCGTGTGGTTACTTACAGAGAAAGTTACATTTACTCTTTGCACTGAAAGACCCACATCCAAATATCATGCACTTGGTTTGGGCATCCAAACATAATGTACCAGTCCCTTATTACCCTATGCCTATTATTATGCAGCTGTGAAATGGAATTAGATTACAAAATTCAAACACATGTAATATACAAATAAAAGCCTAATGAAGCTCCTAGTTATTAGATGAAAGTTACCTGACTTCATAATCAAAGGGCAGGTCCACAAATAGTTTTGCAAGAAACAGACACTTAATTGATTAGACTACAAAAGAACTCATATCTTAGCTCCACGATGCAATGAAATGCCAAGCTCTTTTGAAGAGCAAAGCCTGCATCTTCAAGTTTTTAGAGCAGTATGATTTGTTCCATAACTGGTTCACATAAACTGATAAAAATTTAATGTTTTAATACTCGCCTATAAAGTCCTGATGATCAACCTAAACCAGGTCTATAACAGAGTTTTAATATTTCACACACAAATTGTAAGAGATTTACAAGCTTTCACGTTGCGCAGCTTTCCTTCATGAATATGTAACTTTTTTTTTCTACTCGTGTTACATTGTTCAGAAATATCTTATTACATTTGCATGCATAATTCACAGCAAGCACACTCAGTTTTATCAAAATGACAAGTGTCCTGCTGTGTGATCTTTGTGTTTGACCCAAACACTGGCTATAAGCCAGATTGGCTTTTTTTCAGGCAACAGAGATACAAGGGATAACTGCTAAGCTCAAATACAGGTATTCTAACAATGCAGTTGAAGTTATTATTATTATACAGGATTTATATAGCGCCAACCGTTTGCGGAGCACTTTGCAATATAAGGAATTACAGTTACAATACAATTCAAGATAAGATGGTTATGAGGGCTCTGCCGATGAGAGCGTGTCTTCTTATAGGGAGGGGCAAAAAGGAGGTAGCTGTATGGAAATGAGCTGCTTGAGGAAACAATAGCAGCAGTTAGGTTGAGGTGGGATAGGATTCCCTGAAGAGATGAGTCTACAAGGATTGCCTAAAGGCAGAGTAGGCAGACAGAGTAGGAGATAGCCAGACAGGTTGGCATAATCGGTTCCAGAGGAAGGAGAGACTCTAGAGAAGTCCTGGAGGCAAGTCTGTGTAGAGGTAGGAAATGAGGACGGTGTTGCAATAGTCGAGACAAGAGATAACAAGTGGCTGAGTAGCATTGTGGTTTAATTGGTCAGGAAGAGGCATACTTAGGTGATGTTACGGAGGTGAAGGTGGCAGGATTTGGATAGTGATTGGATGTGGAGCTGAAAGGTGAAGTCACAGTCCAGGATTACACCTAGAACCTTGGCATGGGGGAGGGAAAGACAGTTGTGCGATTCATGTCAATGGATAAGTTGGGGGAAGGTGCAGGGGGGAGGAGAGGGAATATGATGAGCTCAGTTTTTGAAAGATTGAGTTTTAGGAAATGGTGTGACACCCAGACTCATATGTCAGTTAGTAAATTAGTGAGGTGTAAGGACACCGAAGGGGTGAGCTGTCATCAGCATGGAGATGATATTGGAAGCTATGCAAGGCTATCAACTGAATAAGAGAGATGGTGTAGATAGACAAAAGAAGGGGTCCAAGAACAGGGCCTTGGGGGTCCCCCTACAAAAAGAGGGAGAGGAGAGAACGAGGTAGAATTGTAGGTGACACTAAAGGAGCACTTAGATAGGTGGGTGAGCCATGATAGAGCAGAGTATTGAAGGCCAAGGGAGTGGAGTTTTTTGAGGATAAGCGAGGGATGAGCTGTGTCAAAAGCAGCATAAAGGTCTAATGGCAAGAGTAAGGAGTAGGGCCCATAGTTTTTACCAGTCAGTAAGTCATTAGTGAGTTTTAGGAAGGCAGTTTCAGTGGAGTGTTGGGGGGAAAAGCGAGACTGTAAGGGGTTGAGCAGGTTGTTATCAGTGAGGTGGTGGCTCAGGCAGTTGTAGATTAGGCATTCTAGGATTTTGGAGGTGAGTGGGAGTAAGGAGATTTGTCTGAGATTGTTAAGGTAGGTGGGGTCCAGCCAGGGCTTTTCAGTATAGGGACAACCAGTGCATGTTTTAGAGGGGAGGGGAAATGCCAGTAGAGAGGGAAGGATTAAAGATGTGAGTAAGAGAGTACAGGATAGAGGAAGAAGGTCACTTGAGTAGTGGTGAGGGAAGAGTGTCCAGGGGGCAGGGGGTCAGGCAGGTGTCAGAGAAAAGCTTTGCAGCCTCCTCTGTAGTGACAGGGTCAAAAGAAGAAATTAACAAATATGGTGGTGAGTCTGATACGTTAACTGGGGAAAATAACTGGACAGTGGAGATCTTATCACAAATTGCATCTATCTTGTTTTTTAAATGAATGACAATATCCTAGGAATGGAATGAGTTAGTGGTTGGTGGCAGTGGTGGACATAGTAGAGATGTGAAAGTAGAAAAGAGTTGATGAGGACTGGATGATAGTGTGTTTATGAGAGTGACAAAATGGGGTTGATTTACTAACCTTATAAACACACCACGAACATGTATACACCTCTGTAGTGTGTTATCTACCAGCATTATCTATGGGTGGAATCTAAACACCTTTGTAGTGTGTACACACCCAGCAGGTGTGTTGTGCAAAGCCCTGCATGAATTTGCAAGGTGATGTTGTGTAAATTAGCTCTATGTTGTGTTGCTTGCGTTGATGAATGCAGGAATGTAAATGCATGAGCTAACCATTTTTGTCTAAACTGTGAAGCAGCATTATATATGCATCATGTGCATGATTTTTCCATATATGGCATTAGTGGAAATATGCTTTTAGAGACTTTTTGGTTGATAAATAAGTTTTGCTGTGTAAAAATCACACGCACCTAGTGCGTGCGTGTGTTTAGGTTAGTAAATCACCCCCAATGAGTCTGTTTTGGCCGCACAGAGGGAGGAATTATACTTTAGGAGGGCAGCTTTATACAGGGTAAAGTCTTGCAGGGAACGAGTTTTGCACCACACTCGCTCAAGAGTGTAGCTATGTCTTTCGAATTTTCTGGTATCTTCTGTTTGCCATTGTTGTAGTGGATGCATCCTAAGACTGCATGTAGTGAGAGAAGTCAGTGTTTCCAGGGAAGATGAGAGTGAGCTGTTGAAGACAGAAGTAGCCAGATCAGGGCAGGACAGGGATGAGATTTTGTCATAAAGGTAGTCAGTAGCAGAGTAGAGAAGAGAAGGGTTATGGCAAAAGGTTTCTCTGGGTAACAGTGTGCTAGTTTAGGGGATTTAGGGTTGGGGACAGAGTGAGCATGAATAGGACAAGGTTGTGAGCAGAGAGAGGAAAAGGGGTGTTGGAGAGGTTGCAAGGAGTGCATAGGTGAGAGAACAAAAGGTCTAATACATTGAAATCAAAGTACATAAGAGTGTTCATACGTTGTGTGGTATCCACAGTATTAACGTTACCAGCAATGTTAAAGTTGCCAGGAATGATAGTGGGTAATTCAGAGGGGAAAAAGTAGTGTAGCCAGGCAGAGAGATTATCAAGAAAGCGAGATACTAGTTAGGTTAGGTTCATAAGTTGAGTGGTATCCAGGGTATTAAAGGAGAACTATGGGGTCAGTGTTTTTCCCCTTAGTTCTCCAAAGGGTAACGGGAGGACACAAACTAGCGTCCTCCCATTACCCTAAGCTCAGTATACCGCGAGCAACAGCTCGCGGTATACTGAGACGCCGCAGCCGGGATGGATCACGACTCTTTTGACGGGATCCGCCCAACTGAATGAGTGACAGCTGGCTCTGCCTATCTAGAGGCAGAGCCAGCTGTACCCGCCCCCTCCCCCGTCCGTTCCGCCAGTCAGCGCTGGCAGATCGGATCGGTGAGAGGGGAATGCAGCCCCTCCCCCTGTCACGGCAGAGAGCCGTGACAGGATCGAGAGGTGAGGGAATCCGGTATGTGTTCCCTCACCTCCCGTTCTACTGAGCCGACCTGTGACAGTCTCATTGTCACAGGTCGGCTTAGAACTATGAGATGAGTGGAAATCACTCATGTCATAGTTCTCCTTTAACATTAACAGCAATGTTAACCTTGCCAGGAATGATAGTGGGTAATTCAGAGGAGAAAAAGTAGGGTAGCCAGGCAGAGAGGTCATCAAGAAAGCAAGATACTAGTCCAGGAGGCTGATAAATCACAGCAATCCTCAGGGAAATTGAAGAAAATAGGGGAATACCATGTGCTTCACAAGTGGAGAGGGATGGAGAGGCGGATGAAGGCAGAACTTAAAAAGTGCTTTGTGGGGATATACGGATTCCCACTCCACCTTTTCATCCACTGGGTCTGGGTGAGTGAGTCAAGTGAAGGTCATAATGGGAGAAGGCAGCAGGAGAGGCAGAGTCAGATTCCCGAAGCCAGGTTTCAATAACAGTAAGCATGTTAAAGGAATTGGAAGTAAGAAGATCATTGACAGCAATGAGATTGTTACAGACAGAGCGGTCATTCAAGAGGGCACATTAGAAGCGGGGACTGGTTCTTGGAAGCAGAGGAATAAAAATTAGATTTTGTGGATTGGGGCTGCTGCCAGAGGAAAGGTGGTACTGTTTGTGGTGTTAATATTAGATAACAGGGGATTGGGGAAACTATCCCCAGAAATCAGAAGAAGCAGGAGGGTGAGGGAAGAGAGATGTGAGCACATTTTATATAAATGCACATGCCCCAATGGTCTGGATGAATGAGCAGGAGGTGGCGAGTGAAGCAATAGAGAGAGGATGGAGAGTGTGAAATATGTAATCTGTAGGGTGGAGAGGAGGGCTAAAGAAAAGACAATTTAAGAAGAGACGATACAATTGTAAGAAGCACTGTTAGAGAAAGCATTTTAGGGGATGGAGAGCAGTAATCAGATTTTAAACAGAGAGAGCTGGATGGGGAAAAGATATTTACCAGCAGTCTGTCATAAGCATATATGTCCTTATTTCCGCCTTCTCCATGTGCCTTCTCTAAGCGTCCTGACACTTATGTTACAATAGACACTTTGGTTGAAATTAGGGATGCACAGATACATCGAGTACCAATGCCGATACTTGTCATTTTCATGAGAACTATCAGGGTTGCAGCGGTTGCAGCTGGGACCTGGCTCTGGCGCTCCACCACTGTCCTGAAATCATTAGTCTGTATTGTTTTAGAAAAACTGTCACATGACAATAAACAAAAATGTCTCAGTACTCGTTGTTGTAAGTACTTGGGCAAGTACCACTACTTGTACTCAGAAAACGGGTATTGGTGCATCCCTTGTTTTATATCTATAAAGCCAGTAAAGCAGAGCCTAAATCTGTATATCAATAATGTGTAATGTGCATCAACAAGTGCATAATAGACATCAGACAATGAGCACTGTTTCTAAGTTTTCTATAACATTTTTAGAGGTGAGTAAAAAGGGAAACATTAATGACTGAATTGCTGCGGTTCCAACAACAGTACTGTATTTTCACAACACAAATGCATGTAAAGAAAACTTTATAAAACCCTGTTTATGTGCCAGATGGCAATGATGAGACTATAGATTAATGAACAATAAACACAGCATGTATCTTATTTTATTAGCTTTGAAGATACTATTGCTCATTTTATCCTTTTCCCCTGCAGATTCAATAGGACATTCCATAGGCAGAAAATACTATTAAGACTATTATTGGATCAATGTACCAAAAACTTATAGTTGCCAGAATTGCTGAGAGATTTATGCTATAGGTTATTCAACTGACCAGCCTGCTATATCTCTCAAGGACATTGGAGCCAAGCCTTTGTACACCACAATTGCGATTCCTCACCTTCGGCAGCCGTAAGGTTTTGTAAATTCTGCAGGAGTTTAATTCTTACATTATGAAAAACGCAGTATGAGGAGAATGTGTTTGCTTGGTTTCGTTATGTCTGCACTTGGTCCAAGCCTGTGCAGCTGTGCAGTAATTCCCACTAGTGATGGGCCGAACAGGCCCGAGTTCGGTTCAAATTCGAACTTTAGAACACCCAATAAGTTTGAATTCGAACTCGAATTCCTTTAAATAGTGTGCCTGGGGGGTCCCCTTAACCTGCCTGTAAAGTGGCAAATCTGTACGGTGTATAGAATCTGCTGCCGCAAAACTGACATTTCTAAAGAAAAAAAAAATATTTTTTTTTTATTTTATTCTTAAAGCGTGCAGTTCCCCCATCCAAACAATACCGGACCCTTTAGGTCTGGTTGGAATGTTAGGAGGGACCAATTTTTTTTTTAAAGCGTGGGGTTCCCCCTAAAAGTCATACCAGACCCTTAAGGTCTGGTAGAAATATTTAGGAGGGACCCCATGTAAAAAAAAAACATTAAACCTTTTTTTTAAAAGCCATTCTGGTTTATGGGACCAGATTACTATAAAAAAAGTTATTTCCTTTTTTTTTTATTTCCTCATTCTCTAGGATTATCCAGACCACTAGTACCACTCCCCCTGCATAGGGGCCCCCATCAGCTAGCCGACTTCTGTGGAGGCACCCATACATGCACGGTCATGTCCGTGCTTGCACCGAGCTGTGTACGCCCATAGACATGCAAACAGCATGTGGCTGGCCATGCCCCCACCCCTGCAGTCACAGCTTGACTGAAGGCAGGAGGAGCCTATGGCTCCTCTGCCCTCAGTACCCTCCCCTGCAACCAGGAAGTTTGAGGAATCCCAAGTATCTTCCTGGTCGCGTTGAAGGAGACGAGCGGCTGCAGGTAAGTGTGGGGGGACAGGGGCCCCTCCATAACCCTAAGACTGGATTTACACTTCTACGTATGTATGCATTGCACTAGTGCATTTGTTACTGCAATGCATCCTATTGCAAAGGTGTGCTTAACCAACTTTGATCTCCTAAGCCATTTTAAAGTAAACAATTAAAACTACAATGATCAAGGATGGTGGGCTGGTTATAGTAGACAGAACAATCCAACTGTCCTTGTTCCAGGCATCTGTGAATCATTCACTGATATATTATTAGTTAAAGCAAGTTGACATATGTATATGATAAAATAGAAATAGACTGCAAATCTCATAGGGGTATCAGGTTTGTTTAAAATAGAAGTAATTAGTTTAAATTTGACATTTTTGTAGAGATAATTAATTTTGAGGTTAATTTCATTTGGTGCTTGAATGTTAGTTAAAACATTTAGAAGAGACATAAAATTAGGATGTTACTATCTTGAGGCATTGGGTACTTCAGACATTCTTTCCGTGTCTATTATCTGAAGAAAATTAGGTCGAACTTAATGTGGGAATTTTTGTTCATTATTCACTGTAATGGATGGAAGTCAGGAAAAGAATCAGCTGGAAATGGTGGGGTTGACAGCACAGGATTTGCATTTTCTTTGTTCTTAGGATTAATTGCAAATGTATCCAACAAAAGAATTGGATTTATACATGAACAAGCTTGACATGGAAAGAAAATTGGATATGGATTGCTGCCTTCGCAACTAATGAAGTTTAATGTTAAAATAATTCCCCACAGGCTGTGTTGTATTATAACAAACAGAAATAATGAAAAAGGGCATTCAATCCAGTGCTCTCAGGCTATGGTTAACTATAGCCGGGGATTTTTAAGGGCAATATTTGGAATAAATTGGACAATCACACAATCCATGGAGTTTAAGAGAACTGTATTGCATAGAAATCATTGAGTTTTTTTGTGTTTTCCCTAAGTGGACCTGTACTTTAACTCCAAGTGCAGTGAGTTAATTAAAATGAACAAACCATTAGTTTTTACTGAAGCCTTGATGAATAAAGGTGTAGCTTTATTCACTTGCTAAGTCATTTAACACTTGAACCATTTCCAGGATGCACACTGATTTGGCAATGATTTCTTGCCATAAAAATATCTGTGGTTTGAACACTGTTTAGCTCATTATTTCTAAATGTTTTCTTCTAAAAATCATGTTGCAATACAATACAAAATCCCCTGGCACTCAGCCCTTCCTGTTTTCTAAAGTACTGCCTAATTGGTTTCTAAATTAAGGAAAAATAGGAGTCTCTCTAAATGTTTCTGGATGTACGTGAAAAAAAATCTGTTTGACAAAACAAAATCGGTGTCTGCTAATGTTTTAAAAATGGAACAGGATTTTTAAAAAATTAACCCTTGCAGTGGGGTAACCACCACACTGCAAGGGTTAAGTGCGTGTTTTGTTGAGGGGACGAAAATATAGAAGAAATACTCACCCGATCGTCAGTCCCACTTGGCTGCTAGACCGGCACCTGCAGCTTCTTTATAGGTACAGGTCTATTAGACGTGAAGATGCCAAAGGACATATCACAGCCAAAGTGGAAGTGGAAAGCAGTCACTGCCACAGGATTGAGGATTAAGTGAGTATTTTATTTTTGCCCCTAGATAAAAACAAGCACTTAATCTTGCAGTGCAGGGGTAGCCCCACTGCAAGGGTTAACTTTTCAAAATCTTGGACTTCTTTAAAGTAACCCTGTTGCTATATCAAAATTTTGAAGAAATGGCATACCGGTAAATAAAAAATGTAAATACTTTGCTATACTGCTGTCTGCACTGCTCAAAGCCACTCCAATCTTGAGAAATGATCCCCAAAATCCGCACTTTTAGGACTGTCGCTCATTGTGGTTCCTCTTAGTTCTCACTGTTTCCTGTCTTTGACTTCCAGCACTAGTAAAAGCTTCAGGCTAGGTTCACACCTAGGCGACACCTCACCGTGCGGCAATCGTGCACGATTACGCACGGATTGCCGAGTGGTCAAGAGTCGCCAAGGTGTGAACCGATCGCGCTGTGGGTGCCACTATTTTCGAATGGCACCCCAGTTGCTAAAACAGCCGCGCGTCGTGTATCGCAAAACTTGTATCTTTTTTCTGCGATTGCTGTGCGGATGTCACCCCATTGAAATCAATGGGGCTGCGAGGTTAATCCCTGCCCGCATTGTGCAGGACCGCGCGATTCCCGGGACGCGTGTTTTGGGTGTAGTGCGGTGTAGTGCAGGTGTGAACCTAGCATTAGGGAACTTTGGTGATCGACACTTCTGGTAGTGTTGGTTTCCCATCAGCCTATATTAAAGGATCAGAGTGGCATTTAGCACCAAGGTTACCAGGAAAGGTAAGTATTTCCATTCATCCTTTATATAGGCCTTCTCTGGGAAATTTGGATACAGCAACAAGGACACTTTAAGAACTGTGTATATAGCTTGTAATTTTATATGTACATGTAAATTTGTATATGTACATGGGTGCAACCATGTTTGCTATTTACACAAGCAGTTTCTGCTTCCTGCTTCTCAGTGCTACACTACAGTTCTGCTTTACATTCCTAAATTATTTTAATTGTGAACAAGAATTTGCCAGACACATGGTATCGTCAAGTGTTGAGCTATGGATTTTCAATGTACTTATAGGATTATTCACTAAGAAGCCCAAGGATCTAGCTGTAGCTTCGGTTGATCCTTCAGTTCACTTCGGCCGCCGGAGCCCTTCAATTCAGTCAAACCGAAGGGCTGATGTATGGGCTATTCACTACAGCCCGTACAACAGCCAAAGGGCTCAGGCGAGCCGAGCGGATATGCTTCGGCTCGGCTGAGCCGTAGCCACAGCCGAAGCGGGGAGAACGGTCTTCTAAAGCAGACGTCACCGCCAACTCCACCCATTTGCTTTGATTCGGCCAGTCCAGGATGTAACAGGTGCCGACAAATGTAAACAGTTAGGCGGAGCTAGCGGTGATGTCACCGCTAGCTCCACCTAATTGTTTATATTTTGCTGGCATCTGTCAGATTGTCATTTTGCGGCAGGAGTTCGTGGCATGTGGTCAGGTCGGCGGGCGTCATTTTTTTTTTATTTTGCAGAATTTTTGTCGTGGACAATACTGGATGTCGTGATTGACCTTAGGATTACGTCGTTGGATCCATTTTTGGATTTTTGTTTAAATAAAAGGAATTGTCAAAATTCTTTATTGGTTTTTTTTCTATTAATGGATTTTTTCAAAAGCGTGGGCTCTTTCTTTGAATTTTGATTTAATTTAGTGAATGGGTAGAGGTACAAGTACCCCTTACGCATTTACAAGGGGCACCTGGCTGCACCTTTATTATAGAGGTACCCCGATGCAAATAAGCCCCCTTGCCAGCAGACCCCCACAACCAACGCCCCAGGGCTTGTGGGGAAGAGGCCCTTGTCCCCATCGGCATGGGGACAAGGTGCTTTTCCAGGGGGAAAACCACCATTCCAATGCCCAGGGCATGTGGCTTGGTATGGCAGAAAGGGGGGGGGGCACTGGCTTGTCCCCCCCTTTCCAGCCCTGTGCTCGGATCAAGGGTTTGGTTGGGAATTTTAGGGGGAACACCACATTTTTTTCTCTCCATTTTTGGGGGTGAGATTCCTCCTCAAAATTCCTACCAGACCTAAAGGGCCTGGTATGACTTGGAATGGGGAACCCCACACACATTTTTTTAACTTGGGGTCCCTCCTAACTATCTAACTAGACCTTAAGGGTCTGGTATGGTTTGGGAGGAGGACCCCACCCTGTTTTGTTTTTTTCTTTTCTTTACATTTTTAAACTACTTTCTTAACATTTTTTTTTCATATATTTAAATAATTTTTTTATGAATTTTGTATTTTGTTTACATTTTTTTTATTCTGCTTGTTACTTTGGAGGTAGTGAGCAGAATAGCCAATCCAAACGCCACTCAGCGGGATTCGGCTATTCACTCACTGCAGTTTCTTCCCCCCGGAGGTTCCGCTGAGCCGAACGGCTTCTTCACTTCGGCTCACCCGAACATGCAGAGCATGTTTGGCTGACCGAAGCCAGCCGAAGTCAACTGATATACAGCTGAAATCAGCCGTAAGCTGCCGAAGTGAATAGCCGAACAGCGTGTGGCTTAGTTCACTTCGATTCAGTTATTCACTCGGCTGCCTTCGGTAGCTGAGTGAATAACCCCCTCAGAAGGACTGAGACGCCACAGAAATTTTCAATTTCAAAAAAATACTTTGCTCAATACAGATCAGATCTAAAGCTAGTAATACATTTCAGGAAGTGTAGGGGGTATATCTTATTAATTGTTGTAAGACTACAAATGTTCAGTTACAGTCACCGGATGGTAAAAGAAAGGTAGAACATACAAAACTCAATAATAATAATAAGGATATGTTTCTTAATGTGGACCATGTTATAATTCCTCTATTTCATTATTGCCCAAACGCATAAAAGACATCTAGAAGATGGTCCAGTCATCACAGGGATAGGTTCTCTGAATGAAAGAATTAGTGATTGGCTTATTACTTATTACCCCAACCTGTCCATCTATCTCCCACACTGACTGCCTTTAGGCGATCCCTCATCTCTTCAGGGATGCCTATCCCACCTCAACCTAACCTCTGAACAATCACTTTCTCAACAATCATCCCCACACAGTTACCTCCTCATGTATCACTTGCCCCTCCCTTTTTGATTGTAAGCCTTCACCGGCAGGGCCCTCCTTACCATCTTGTCTTGAATTGTATTGTGATTGTAATGTCTTCCTTTCTTATAAAGCGCTGCGCAAACTGTTGGCGCTATATAAATCCTGTATAATAATAATACTTTCTCATAACTATTGATGAAAGGACATCATTCCTGAATATTTAAAGATATAATAGGGGTCCTGAAACCTTTCTTGTTATTTATGGGCATACACTTTATTCCATAGATGTAAAATCACTTTACTCTTTCATTCTACATCATTTAGGTTTACATGTTTTGAGATGTAGTATGGGCTGCTGTGGTTCACATTCAGAAGATTAAAAACATTTTACTAAATAAACATTATTTCTACAATATCCTCGTCTTGGTTTGGAGAGGTAGTCCATTGAACTAGGGGTTTTTGGGTGTATCTGTTAAAATGATTTCAGTTTGTAAGTTCCATACAGTTATCAAGACCAAAGTATTTTTGTCTCTGTTGGACTATGATGGCCAGCTAGGATCTAATCTCAGCAGAAACTGGTGCTTACTCTAATCCCACAGCAGGCAATTGGATGTTACAAGCAGATAGTTGTCATCTGAGGCATATAATAATAGCAGTCCTGGTAGGAGAGTTGCCTAGGATTAAAGGAATTGTTCTCCTTCTGATCAGCTTGTTACTGAAGCTGAAGAGATGTAGGTTATCACAGAGAAATAATACCTGACTGTTAAATAGAGCTGTAGTATTAGTAAATTAGGAACTACATAATAATTGAATGAAAGGGAAATATCAAGCTGTCCTTGTAAATCATATGAATGTGCAAGTTTCTTCTCTAAAATATAGCGTGGAACATTCCTAATTATGGTCATTGTAAGCATAAATCTGCCTTGTCTTTTGCAGGCACAGGGTATCCTCAAGTGTTGTGGCATTGTTTTCATATGATTCACATACAGAAATAAAACTACTTGGCTTGATGTGGTTTATAGCTGGACGTAGCAGCTTTAATTTCTATGCCCTATATGTCTGTAAAAGAATGGGTTGAATATATCAATAGTACATTAATTCAGTGGCGTAACTAGTGGCCTCAGGGCTCCATGCAAGAATCCATGAAGGGCCCCCGACCCCCCCAAGAAGAAACACATTAGATTTTTTTTTTAAACAAAATTTAGACAAGGAAAGAAAAAAAAACACTGTCCTCTGTCCACTGTCCACTGTATCTCCCCCTTCATGTCCCCATCGTTCCGCTCCCGGACCCCATGTCACCTTCCTTGATACTTCCAGCTCCCTGTCTCCCCCTTCGTGTCCGCAGCAGCTCTATTCGGCACTCGGCGGCAGTTCTGTGTGATGAGGGGGCGGGGATTACACCGCTCCCTCTCATTGGCTGCTGCCCAGCTGGATGATGCTTCACGCTGCGCCCGGAACAAGATGAGGGGAGCAGCGTGAAGCATGTAAGGCCCAGGACGGGAGGAAGAGGTCCCGGGACTGGTAATCAGCGGTCACCAGTGGCCCCTTCCTCCTGTCCTGGGCCCCCTCCAAGCGGCCGAACTCCAGAGCCCAGTCGCGGCCGCGACCTCTGCGACACTGGTAGTTCTGCCACTGCATTAATTGCTATACATTGAATTGAACTTCTTTGATTGCTTGTTGAACTTTCAAAGTTCAACATGAGGTGTTGTAAAGCATTTGTCTGGTTCAATAATTTTAAATGATTCTTCTAAAGCATCCAAACATTTTTGTGTAAGTGTATAGTGAAAAAGATCATTTTTCTAAATCTAACAAGGTTATTCACATAAGGGTGAAGAGTTTGGAGAAGGCAGGAGAAGTGAACAATCTAGGATAACATAGCTGAACTGGAAAGTGAGCTGAATTGGAGAATTTGTCCATTGTCCTAGATTGTTCACTTATCCTGCCTTCTCCAAACTCTTCAACCTTTTGTAAATAACCCTGAAAGAAAGTCAGTTTAGATCCCAGGAGGAAATCTGAATGAGCAACTGCACTAAATGGAACCATGAAACTAGGAATGTGGATTATGCTGCACATGTTTTTGATGGGACACTGACCCTTTGATCGTATTCACTTTTTGATGTGCTATATGCTGGTCTACACTGAAAACAATACTATAGAACAGTGATATATGAAAAGTCTTAATATTTATTTTCACTTTTTGATTGTTTGAATTGAGATAGGTGTATTTATCCTATTGTAGTGCAGTGCAACTGAGTGTTATACACTAAATGGGATACAAGGGATTCCATATATAAAGTCTCCTTGCATTCTGGAATGAAAAGACAGGTCACCAGCACTCAATGATTTGAAGGTCACATCGTTCTGCCTTGAGGGAGGGACCCTGCGCGGCCCCGAAACGTCGGCTTTGTTGATCATTGTGACATCTTTGTCCATTAAAAAGGACATATTTTTTCAAATCATTGAGTGCTGGTGACCTGTCTCTTCATTCTGCATTTTGCACGGTGCCATCCGTGGTAGTTACTACAAGCACCCTACGGTGGGATCGCAAAAAATAGGGCATGCATGGAGACTTTATATATGCGATCCCTTGCGTTCAGGGCACGGAACATTGTGAATGGTGGAAACAAGCTCTAATAACAGGAAAAAATGAGCATGTATACATTTTTAGCACTCAGATCTGCAGAACATTGCACCCACAATTAGTGCATCACGGATCAACAGGCTCCTGTAGTCTCTTCCCCTAGCCCAGGTCTGTACAGAGCTACAGGATTTCTGTTATGGGGCTAGAGGAGGTAATTAATGAACTACATGCCATGCTGAATTGAAATTTGAAAACAGGAGCCTGCAGGGAGAAGCACCCTGTAATTCAGGTAAGTCAGTGAGGGGGATTGGGGGAGCTGGGGAATGTGACCATGTTTCATGTTATGCCCAAAATATGGGTGTAACATGAAATCTGGCCACAAAGCTGGCCTATGCTTTTAAATCTACAGTATTCCGTATTCTGTCTAGCAATAGTTGGGTTAAATATTGTAATCATGTAGTTTATTTTATTATGGTTGTGCTTTTCATTACTCATAATTGTTATTCCCTTTGAATTATAATTATTTGTGCTTATGCCCTATCCTGTGTAGTGTAATGTCCTTTACTACACTCATTTATTATTGCTATATTGAATTATACATTTTTCACTTACCTTTTTTATATGATAATTGTTTGAATGTGCCATTTATCTCTTGTATTCACCTTGCTTTTGATGCTTCTCGTGTGTGTCTTACTACTTGAATGCTTGCTGACAAAGTTGCAATGATGTTAATTAATATTGTACATCAGAGCAGCTTTTGTATCTGATTCAGTGCATATTCAGTCAGTTGGAAGCATGCTCTTGTTAAAAAAATGTCATCAGAAAAACAAAACTGTTTCTATAATTTCTATTCTGACAGGCAAAGTTTGGGAACTTCCATGTAGTGCCTAAGCTTCCTGCTTCCTTGCACACCAACACACTCCAAACAGCAGATCGTCACTAGGACTGGCAGGGCAAAGGGCGGGAAGGGGCAGACAGGCTTTTGAACTATCATTAAAGCCCCTCTCCAGGTGACATATTCCGATTTCCTCCCACACTTCAAAGACATGCTGATAGGTTAAGTGGCTCCTGTCTAAAATTGCCTTTACTATGTGCGTGCTTGTACTGTATGTATGATTGTGAGATAGGGCCTTTAGATTGTAAGCTCCTTAAGGGCAGGGACTTATGTGCATGTGCAGTATGTAAAGCACTGTTGGAATTATTGGCACGATATAAATGCCTGTATTGCATAAAAAAGGCAAATTAAAAAAGCTAAATTCCAGACAAGCTATATACTCAGATGAAATAGATATAAAGGAGTTGTTTTACCTGCCAACAAACTAGTATTTCTATTCACCCAGTTCTGAAATTTACAAAGCTCTGCCACACAGCACAGCCCTGTTTGACAAGACCTGTTTTATTCTCTGCTGCAGCTCAGTAACACAACAGGTCTCCTCCCCGTCTTCACCCTACCATTGGACAGTGAATGGTGAGAAAGTAGAAAGATGAGCTTCTCATCTTCTCTCTGTCACTTTACCCTCTACTTCTATCAGCATGTCCCATGGACTACAGCACCAATGATTGGCTCAATGTGCTGCTTCTCCCTCCCCCAGACTGAGCTTTGCTGTACAGGGACTGCATGAGGCTGAGTGCCAAGTCAAATGCAGGTACTTACACTGCTTGCCTTAGGAAAAAAAAACATTTAAGAATGTATTAATGAATACAAAGCTGCATTAATGGATATATTTTATATCTGTTGAAAGTTCACAGCTGTAAACCAGAAGAAAAATATGCTTCTGGGGAAAGGGAGAATCTTGTCCTCTGTGTCAGGATTAATTGCAAATACAGATTTCCACATATATATATATAGATATTATACTGTACTGTGCAGTATTCCAATGAATATGGAGAACAAACTGTGTATTGTTCCGCACTGACCATTCACAATATCTGCAATTACTGAATTAATTAAAAATAACACAGCAGAAGCATTGCCATATACATTTGAAACAATATTCTACAAGTATTCCCTTATGTTTTAATATTTTTATGTATGAATCTGATAGACCACATACTGCATGCTTTAATTCCCCGTTATTGTGTTTCTAAAACAGATCTAATTCCGTTCTGAAATATGGTACATCTACTCAAAGTGTTTGGCTATAATGCCGCACTTGTTTCTACTGTATATTCTTTTTTTATTTCTTATTGTCAGTTTAGTTTTTTTACACCAGTTTACAAATAGCATGTTGTAAAATAGCAAAGAGTACTGAGAAGTACAAATAAATTAATAAGAAGTATTGAGAATCTCAGCTGTGAGGAAAGATTAATCAAACTGAATGTATCCACCTTTGATAAGAGATCATTGAGATCTTACTTTACAGAAATATATAGATGATTTATATATTTAATCCAGTGGTTGGTAGGGTAAACTTGATAAAACGTATTTGGATGCCCCACCTATTGTATTTTTTACATAATTCACTGATCTGAATTCCATCAAGAATCTTTGGAAAAATGGATACATTGTTAAGATAATTTATATGGTGTAAAAAGACCCCGAGAATAAAATGAACCTACTTACAGTACCCTATAAGTGAGCGGGGATTGGCGGTTCCCCATCCAAAGCTATATTTTCTGGCATCTCAGATGCAACTAATGGCAGGGTGGGGGAAGTATGACGAGGGAGATTCGATACAGAGGCTTTTACAGGTGGAAAAGTTAAAATACCCATTGATTTCACTCATAGAGGCAGGACATTATAAAAAAAAGGTACTAAGTTCCCTACATTGAGGCTTACATTGAGGCTTACATAATTCACTGATCTGTATTCCATCAAGAATCTTTGGAAAAATGGATACATTGTTAAGATAATTTATATGGTGTAAAAAAGATCCCAAGAATAAAATGAACCTACTTGCAGTACCCTATAAGTGAGCGGGGATTAGCGGTTCCCCATCCAAAACTATATTTTCTGGCATCTCAGATGCAACTAATGGCAGGGTGGGGGAAGTATGACGAGGGAGATTCGATACAGAGGCTTTTACAGGTGGAAAAGTTAAAATACCCATTGATTTCACTCATAGAGGCAGGACATTATAAAAAAAGGTACTAAGTTCCCTACATTGAGGCTTTTGAACAAGACTTGGTGATTATTGAAAGACCATCCACAAAATAGGGCCTATACGAGTTATATCCCCTTATGGCACAATCCTCTTCTCCAAGAAGTTTATAAACTTAAAGGAGAACTCTGAGGTGAGTGCTTTTCACTGTAGCTGTAGCTCGCGGTATACTAATCTTAGGGTGGCGGGAGGACGCTAGTTTGTGTCCTCCCGTTACCCTTAGGAGAACTATGGGGAAAAGCCCTAACCCCATAGTTCTCCTTTAAGAGATTTGAATCATGGGCTTCAGTAGGGCTTCTATATTTATTTCAGGTAGATGAAGGTAATGTGATTAAATCTTCTGCAGAGCTCCAATCTCAGTTCTCATTGCAGGGTAAATCTTTTTTTTCAATATCTACAATTGCGGCATGCATTACAGGCACAAAAGCAAGCCTTTACGTTACCATATTCAGATTTTTCCATTTTACATGTAATAGCTCAGGTAAGGGAAACTTGTCATGGCTTAATAGCAAACATATATCCTAAGCGTTTGTAATTTGTTAGATCTGAAGGGGAACTAAGATGCCAGGAAGAATGGAGTCAAGATGTGGGTAAAATAGAAAGAACTTGTTGGGTTCAAGCCTTGAAAGTAAAATCTGATTGTTCTACCTATACTGAAATAGATTGACACAATTTTTGATATTGCATCGGGTGTATTGTACACCAAAACAATTTTATCAATGGAATCAGAGGCACACTCCTCTATGTGATATGTGTGGGTAATCAGATGGTACCTTAATATATCTTATGTGGCGCTGCCCCAAGCTTTATAGACACAATAGGTTGAACTTGATGGACCTGTGTCTTTATTCAACCTCAAATACTATGTAACTATGTAACTATATTGGAAAGGTATAATTCAGACTATAAAAAAAGTGTAGTCCGTAACGCTACCAGTGAATCCTCAATTATGTCTTTTGGGTATCTTGTCTGGGAACTCAATCACAGGCTTCTTAAAACTCTCTATTACTAGGCTTATGTTTATAGCTAGGAAGTTGATTGCACACCTACACTTTCACAATGGAAACAGAGGGTCAATGTGACCCTGAAAAGAGAAAGGTTAACATAACAGCACAGGGGGTGTCCTATTAAATTTGATAAATTATGGAATAGATGGTTATTATTTGTAGGATCGATGTGTTCTTAAATTATGAAAAAAAATAGTTTTTGGAAAAATAAGGGGGTCGTTGTATTTTCTCACATAATAGGGAATGTTTTTTCACTAATATACAGTATATATATTGTATATATATTTAATGATTTTAAATGTTATATTCACTGAAGTCTCTCAATGATATGTACTTATATAGGTAATTATATATTTTTTTTCATGTTGCTGTGTGTAATAATTGGATTGGTGTTTGTTGGAGTCCTATGTATTTTATGAAAATTAATCTGTTAACATCTGTTCACTTTAAGATCACTACAAAAGGCACATTGACACTCTTTTGAATAAAAAAGCCTCAGCATTTTGAAAGGGGTCTTTACTGTAAGAGAGGGGAAAATGTGGAATAGTCTTCCGGAGAAGCTAATTCTAGCTGTCCCAGTAAATTGCTTAAAAAAAAGAGCTGCGTGTATTTAAAATACAAAACATATCAATGTCTATTAGTATTTTTAAGAAATAACATAGAAGAGTGTTGATCCAGGAAGTCAACTGACTGGGGATACAGGATTGTTTTTTCCTGTTCAAGAGAATTGGACCATGCTTTATGAGGTTTTTTGCCTTTTCTGGATCAAATGTAAGTTTACTGTATGGATGGACATGGGCTAAGTGCAAAGTTGGTCAAACTTGTTGCACACCAAGCCCACGTACATTACTAGTTTACTGTTTTAGGGATCCTATTCTTCAATGTTTTCTGTGTAAGGAGGAAGCTGTAGGTCATTGGAAAGAAAAGATGAGGGCACTAAAGGTAAAATAGTATGTATGACTTGTTTTATGTCTGAAAACTGAACTATATTTGCCTCTTAAAGAGGAATTAAACTCCACTGCCTGCACCTAGGGTTCCTGCCATAATGTGCATGTATGCACAGCATATGTACACATTATGGCAGACTTAATAAAGTCTGTGTAATCTGATAAAGTGCCCCTCTGTGCTCAGTCACTACTGCTGACATCTTCATCCAGTCAAACATTGCAGGCCGGTAAGACTTGTTTTATGGAGAAGAGACATCATGAGTATCTTCTACAATAAAATTCCTCCCACCAGCAAAGTTTTTTAAAGTGGAATTTAGTTCTACTTTTACCTTTTATTTCTTATGTGTGAAAATAATGTGGGAACAGAGAAGGGTGATATAATGACATTTCTGATAATTGTAGCATGAAATATTATCGTAAGGTCCACTGAGAAGGAGACAGCACTAATGAAATCAGAAAATTACAAAGGAACCATTCAACCAAATGACAACTGTAACTATTACCGGGCCCATTAAAAATAAGCAATCTAGATACCAAATCTGCTGCAGAATCCTAGCACAGGAGACCCATTTAATTTCTGTCCTTAGCTTTAAAGAGGAACTTTGCCCTTATCTTTAAAATGACAAGAAAGGAACCTTATGGATAATTGCAGACTTTTTATTCTTTGCATAGTTTATTTTTCTTTTCCTCCCCATTCTTCTCACAGTGGTCATTTTTACTAAGGGCAGATTATTCCTTCTCCCATTACTTCATGGATCTCTGGCACATGTGGCTGGACCATGGACCGCTGAGGGGCGGGCTTCCGATGACCGCAATGCAGAACGGGCAGTGTGCGCACACCGGCCCGTTCCGCAGCTGTCGAACGAGCAGGCTAGAAACCCGCCGACAATCGTATGATTCTAGGCAGGTTTTCGAGCATGCTGGTTTGACAAAAGACGTGCGACCGTACAGTAAAAACGGTCGCAAGTCTTCATTCACACTGCTCGGTTCTCGTACGATCGCAGGATTTCCCGCGATTCTCGTACGAGAATCGAGTAGTGTATGGGCACCTTAACAGTACAAGTTGTATAGGTGGAGATGTATTTTTAAAGGAGTTCTAAAGTCCCAGCATGTACTATCCTGTCATAACATCAGCATTGTAATAGGAATACATACTGTAGTTGTTTTGATAATGCAATAAAAGCTTACTTGAAAAAATCTATTTTATGTAGTGAGTGCTGCCTTCTGGCTGCCCATCACTTTCAACAACTTCTTGGATTCCCAGTGTGCTTTGCATCTCTTTCCCTGCTGCTACATGTGCTGCAATCTTGATTGCTTAAAACAACATATCAAATCATGCATTGCTTCTAGCAAGCAATAATGATGTAACATTGTTCAGACACAGGAGGGGCATCTCTAGAAACCACAGGGCCCCATAGCAAAAGTTTTATGGGGCCCATGAAAGAGTAACTGCCTACGAGCTGTGCTGACAGGCACATTTGCCAGAGCTTTGTGGTCATGAAACCACTTGAAATAAATATTAAAATAAGTATTTTCTTTGAGATTTATTAGAAACTATGCAGCAAATATAAGAGCTGTGGGGAGGCAATGTTTAAAAGGTAGGGTATTTTATAGCCTTTCACACTACTTTAACACTGCCACCAATAAAGCTGGGGAAAGGTGTAAAATTACCCTGTGTAATTTAAACCCCCCTTTCCCCAGCTTTATTGGCGGCAGCAGTGTTAATTACTATGGCCCCCGTTTCCTTGGATTTATTAAAGGTGTGCATTGTGCACCTTCCCCCAGGCACCAGCAAAAAGTAACTAATGGCCAGTGCCACACTAAATACTGTAGGCTGGAGATGGGGGGGAGGGGTCTGGGTTTGTGCACAATGCATACCTACACTAAAGCTTGAACAGTCTTTTGAAATATGCACACTTTTTTCCACAGTGATGTTCCAATCAAAATGTGTGCACTGGCAGCGCTCTAAATAAATAGTGGGCTAACGCAAACAGGACATACCACAGCTGGAAATCCAATGATTGAAACAGGAATTTCAAATCAGATTGCTCAGTAATCTTTTTTCAGCATCTAAGGACTGTACGTCTTTACTACTCTTATCCTTAGAGTGAGTTTTAATTTTAATATGAAAATACAATACATTTATTACTAATATAAATCATATTTCTTCTAACACTTATTGGGCTTCCAATTTTTAAACACTTGTAGAAAATCTCAAGCTTCCATCATCCACAGTAAGTAATATTAAAATGCATCTTAGGCAATTTCTACCATAGAATACTAGTGGGTCACAATGGAGCATACAAAATGAGCAGCACTTAAAACCTTCTTATAAGATTCTGCTACTTAACTGCCATTAGAGGGGAGTTTAGCAGAAACACCACTCTGGACACTTCTGAGGAAAAAAATCAACATATTATATGGATCAGCTTTTCACATGCTGAAAATATGTTTCCTTCCCTTATAGAAAAGAATTGAATAATGGTAATTTTTGTTTGAATTCTTGAAAAAAATGTTTGTTGTCATGAACGACTTGATATACAGGTAGTGTCCTTTTTTTTGTTGTGCTTATAGCATTAAGTCAGCCATGCAAGGAAAGATCAGGCCACCCGAGCCTGCAATATAAGCAGCCATATGATGCTTGCATAAGAAAGAAATGATTACATATGCATACAGATAAAGCCGCACAGTTTTTCATCCTTTCTGTTCTACAACTGAGCAGTATCACATTAACATTGTCAGATATAATAGCTTTACAATTCATACCAAGGATGCGGGTGGAGAGATTGAAAGAGGCACCCTGTGTCGGCACACCTAGAACTGATGACTTCTACGACACAATCCAAAGATAAAAATAATACAACATCTACAATTTCTACTATTAGTGACCTGAATGCCAAGGTAGATTCCCAATATATCCCATGTGAACATGCTGATTACTGAAAAAAGTGGATGTAATTAAAGGAGAACTATGGGGTTAAGGCTTTTCCCCATAGTTTTCCTTAGGGTAACGGGAGGGCACAAACTAGCGTCCTCCCATCACCCTAGGCTCAGTATACCACGAGCTGTAGCTCGCGGTATACTGAGACGCCGCAGCTGAAGCGGATCCCGACAATTATGTCTGGATCGGCCCAGCTGCGTGAGTGACAGCTGGCTCTGCCTATCTAGAGGCAGAGCCAACTGTAGCTGCCCCCTCTCCCGTCCGTTCCGCCAGTCAGCGCTGGCGGATCGGAGCGGGTAGGGGGGAATCCAGCCCCTCCCCTGTCACTGCAGAGAGCCGTGACAAGATCGAGAGGTGAGCGAACGCCGGTATGTGTTCACTCACCTCCCGATCTACTAGCCGAGACTGTCACAGGTCGGCTAGAACTATGAGGTGAGTGAAAAGCACTCACCTCATAGTTCTCCTTTAAATACACTGGGAATCATCAATTTGTTGAATCCCAAGCTTTCAAAACCGAAAATATATATCAGTCCTCTCCAAAGTTCTTACGGTCTGTCTAACCACTAAACAGTTGTTCTCAGATATAGAGGGCATCTTTAGGAGATTACAATTTCCACAAAAACAAAAGCAATTCTCTGACAATGGAATGTGACAAGAAGAAAAAGAGCAGCAACTTCACACCTACTGTAGGTCGTAACCCTAAACTGGACACATATATTAACAACTTCATACTGCACGTTACATCCCAGCAAAAGAAGATTTTATACAATCTTTGCCAACCGCACCTCAGACATAAACTAATCAGCAGGAAACGTAATTCTGATTACAGCGACACAAACAAAAGAAACAAAACCTTGCAATATTAAATGTTGCAAACTGCAAACATAGTTTCAAACAGGGCCATCCCTATTATGAGGCGGCATAGCTGTGGGTCACATGGGGGGGTAGTAGGCAGAGTTTGCAGTGTGACATCACTGGTTGTCAGGAGCTCGGCTGGATAACGGACAAAGTATTCCAGTTTGCTAAGAGCTGGGTGGAGGGAAGCAGAGCACTTACACATCTCCCTGCCTGGCTCTTAGGAAAGTCACTCTCCACCAGCACCCCCCTTCCCCACCGTCATTATGCATTA